>NW_028260901.1:0-35878 GCF_056163025.1 Triticum urartu | reverse complement strand
TAATCCAACTCTGTTGTTGAGACAATTGAAAATTGTGTTTACTTGTTCTGGAATCCTTTATCTTTGATTTGTGAAATCCTTGGGTTTAGACATTACTTCGGGAATTCCTATTTTTTTCTTTCAAAAGAGTAGCAACATACCCTTTTTTCTTATTTCCTTCGATAAAGCATTTATCTCTTCTATAGAAATCTAATAAGAGGGATTGATTCTGATATACTTTTATTGGACTTTCTTCTTATTTTAACCTTTCGATTTATTTCTATATTAAGGATAGACTGACAAAGTTGGCCTAATTTATTAGTTTTCACTAACCCTAGATTCTTTCCCTTGATAAAAAAAATTCTGTCCTCTCGAGCTCCATCGTGTACTATGTTACTTAAACCCAGCGCAAATTTGGTTCGGAACGAATAGAACAGGCTATGTCGAGCCAAGAGCATTTTCATTACTATGGAAAATGATGGATAGCAAAATCCACAATCGATCATGTCCTTCAAGTCGCACGTTGCTTTCTACCACATCGTTTTAAACGAAGTTTTACCATAACAAACATTCCTCTTTTCATTGCAAAGTGGTATAGAGAATTGATCCAATATGGATGGAATCATGAATAGTCATTGGTTTAGTTTTTTTATACTAATTAAAACTTGCTATCTATGGAGCAATATGGATAAAAGAAAGTAAGTATTTATCCGGGAAGCCTCCGCCAAGATCCAATTTATTTAAACCCATATTAAAATTCTATCATATGAATGAAACATAGTTTGAAAAAGACGACTAAACAAGTTTGCTTAAAACTTATTTATTCTTAAATTTCCACCCTCAACGGATGGCTCGAGATGATCAATCTTGAAGTGAGAAAAGAAGGATTGACTCTTCCTCAATAAATAAACTATCAACCTCCAAAAAAGTTTAATTAATTTAATTACTAGAATTAGAATTCTAGTAGTAATATATTTTTTCAGTACCAAAAACAATTAACTATAATAACTAAATAAACTATTCCAATGAAAAGATTGAAAGTTTTTGGTAGTTATAGAATTCTCGTACTTCTTCAACTCGAATACCAAAAGGAAGAAAAAAATATGACTAAGTGATTTTATAGTAGAGGCATATCCTGAATGTGCTTGATAGATCCCATTTTTTCATGAAAATAAAGATAGTCAATTTGACTGGACTTAAGACTTTATTATGTTTTCTGAGAAAGAATAAGATATCATTATTCTCTTTAATAAACTTTTGTCTCGTACGGAATACTATATGATTTCACCGTTTGTTTCATCAGAAACAATCTGGGACGGAAGGATTCGAACCTCCGAGTAACGGGACCAAAACCCGCTGCCTTACCACTTGGCCACGCCCCATTTCGGGTTTTATGCGACACTAATAAACACTAGTATGTTTATTTGTTATTCGTCAATACCATTTCAATTACATAAAAAAGGAGGGATATTCTCTTGCTAGTATTCTACACATGCGGATAATATAGAATCAAAAAAATGCATTGATCATTACATGGAATTCTATTAAGATATTATATGAAAGTCGAATTTATTCCACTCTCATTTGAGAGTGCGAATACAAGGAGGTATTTTGTGTTTGGGAAAGTCCGAAGAAAAAAGATTTTGAATCTGCCTTTTCCTTCTTTCCCTTAAAAAAATAACTCAAGAAAAATCCAATTATTTACTCTACAAGAATGAAATGCTTGTTATGCCTAATATACTTAGTTTAACCTGTATCTGTTTTAATTCTGTTCTTTATCCTACTAGTTTTTTCTTTGCCAAATTACCCGAAGCTTATGCTATTTTCAATCCAATCGTGGATATTATGCCTGTTATACCTCTATTCTTTTTTCTATTAGCCTTTGTTTGGCAAGCTGCTGTAAGTTTTCGATGAAATCTTTAGTACTCTGTATGCCAAATTGAATGATGTGTTCATTCCAAAAAAATTTTAAAATGGGTAAAAGCCGAGAAGTTTTATATTTTTATATTATGAACCTTCGATTCTAAAATTTAAATTCTTCTACATTGAATGGGTAGCTACAGCAATAAATTTGGATCAGCCTTTCTACTCCCCTGCACCTAGGTTGAGCAGGTACCTAAAGGTACCTACACAATACCTAACCACCTAACCCTATTTTTGCTATTGATAAGAGTGCTTATTATAAAAGAATTCTTGCAATTTTTTTCAAGAATTCTTTTTTGCATTTTTAGGTATAAAAAAAAACCATCCTAGTGGATCCGTGTGGTAAGGAAAAACTGGTAATCTATTCCTTAAAAAAAAATCTTGGAGATTATGTAATGCTTACTCTCAAACTTTTTGTTTATACAGTAGTGATATTCTTTGTTTCACTCTTTATCTTTGGATTCTTATCTAATGACCCAGGACGGAATCCTGGACGCGAGGAGTAAAAATTCAGTTTTTTTTTTTCTTATTGGATTTGTTTCGTACATTTATCTATGAGAAAATCCGGGGGTCAGAATTCTTTCCAATTCGAAAGTCCCAAATGATCCAAGGGAGCGGAAAGAGAGGGATTCGAACCCTCGGTACAAAAAAATTGTACAACGGATTAGCAATCCGCCGCTTTAGTCCACTCAGCCATCTCTCCACGTTCCAAAGCGAAAGGTTTCCGTGATATGATATAGGCAAGAAATAAGAAATAACGGTTGCAAAAAACCCCTTTTTTTTCTTTCAAAAGTCTATAAAAATTATATTGCCAATTCCATTTTAATTATATTCTTTTTTCTTAATGTTAATAAAAAAAGAAGAAAATTCTTGTTTTTTCTTTCTAAAAATCGATATTGGCCGAGAGACAATCAATAGATTTTCTCTTTAGCGGGCATTTCCATATAGGACTTGTTATAATTATAATAAAACAAGCAGGTTATATAAAAAAAACGCTTTTTTTGTCGATTATTTATCAAGAAAGCAAAAAGGGTTCTTATCAAATCCACCATAAAATTGGAAAGAAGCATAAAGTAAGTAGACCTGACTCCTTTAATGATGCCTCTATCCGCTATTCTGATATATAAATTCGATGTAGATGAAATTGTATAAGCGAATTTTTTTATTTCCTTAGACTTAGACCGCGCAAGACAAGAATTTTTCGCTATTTACGATTTCATATTCTTGTTACTAGATGTTCTATAGGAATAAGAAGAAATCGCAACTCCTTTGCGCTACACATAAAATTGGATTTCGAAGGTCCATTTTTTTTTTTCAGAATCCTCTATTATTTTAGTTCTTCCACCCATGCAATAGAGAGGGAATGGGAAAAGAAGGGTTACTTTTATTTGCATTTTTCCCTTAAAAGATAGACTTTGAAATAGGAGTCTTGGAATAATGCTGAATTCAAAGGTTTATTTCTTTCTATAGTATAAGAAAAACAATTTATTTCTATTTCTATAGTATAAGAAAAACAAATAAATAGTATAAGAAAAACAAATCGAATCAAATTCATGGATTTACCACGACCTCGGTTGTGACTGTGACTCCATAGATAAAAATGGGAAATTTCTCTCTTCGAGACCATTGAAAAAGGGCATTGAACGAGAAAGAAATCGTCCACAGATAATAAAACTATCATATGCCTTGGAAAGTGATATGAGGTGCTCGGAAATGGTTGAAGTAATTGAATAGGAGGATCACTATGACTATAGCCCTTGGTAGAATTCCTAAAGAAGAAAATGATCTATTTGATACTATGGATGACTGGTTACGAAGGGACCGTTTCGTTTTTGTAGGATGGTCTGGCCTATTGCTCTTTCCTTGTGCTTATTTCGCTTTAGGGGGTTGGTTTACAGGGACAACTTTTGTAACTTCTTGGTATACCCATGGATTGGCTAGTTCCTATTTGGAAGGTTGTAATTTCTTAACCGCAGCAGTTTCTACCCCTGCCAATAGTTTAGCACACTCTTTGTTGCTACTATGGGGGCCCGAAGCACAAGGAGATTTTACTCGTTGGTGTCAATTAGGCGGTCTATGGACTTTTGTAGCTCTCCACGGGGCTTTTGCACTAATAGGTTTCATGTTACGCCAATTTGAACTTGCTCGGTCTGTTCAATTGCGGCCTTATAATGCATAATCTCATTCTCTGGTCCAATTGCTGTTTTTGTTTCTGTATTCCTTATTTATCCACTGGGGCAATCTGGTTGGTTCTTTGCGCCGAGTTTTGGCGTAGCAGCGATATTTCGATTCATCCTTTTCTTCCAAGGATTTCATAATTGGACGTTGAACCCATTTCATATGATGGGAGTTGCCGGAGTATTAGGTGCGGCTCTGCTATGCGCTATTCATGGAGCGACCGTAGAAAACACTCTATTTGAGGACGGTGATGGTGCAAATACCTTCCGTGCTTTTAACCCAACTCAAGCTGAAGAAACTTATTCAATGGTCACTGCTAACCGCTTTTGGTCCCAAATCTTTGGTGTTGCTTTTTCCAATAAACGTTGGTTACATTTCTTTATGCTATTTGTACCCGTCACCGGTTTATGGATGAGTGCTATTGGCGTAGTTGGCTTGGCTCTGAACTTACGTGCCTATGACTTTGTTTCCCAGGAAATCCGTGCAGCGGAAGATCCTGAATTTGAGACTTTCTACACCAAAAATATTCTTTTAAACGAGGGTATTCGTGCGTGGATGGCAGCTCAGGATCAGCCTCATGAAAATCTTATATTCCCTGAGGAGGTTCTACCACGTGGAAACGCTCTTTAATGGAACTTTCGTTTTAGCTGGTCGTGACCAAGAAACCACCGGCTTTGCTTGGTGGGCTGGGAATGCCAGACTTATCAATTTGTCCGGTAAACTGCTTGGAGCTCATGTAGCTCATGCCGGATTAATCGTATTCTGGGCCGGAGCAATGAACCTATTTGAAGTGGCCCATTTCGTACCAGAAAAGCCCATGTATGAACAAGGGTTGATTTTACTTCCACACTTAGCTACTCTAGGTTGGGGAGTAGGGCCAGGGGGGGAAGTTCTAGATACTTTTCCGTACTTTGTATCTGGCGTACTTCACCTAATTTCCTCCGCAGTCTTAGGCTTCGGTGGCATTTATCACGCGCTTCTGGGACCCGAGACTCTTGAGGAATCTTTTCCATTCTTTGGTTATGTCTGGAAAGATAGAAATAAAATGACTACAATTTTGGGTATTCACTTAATTTTGTTAGGTCTAGGTGCTTTTCTTCTAGTACTCAAGGCTCTTTATTTTGGCGGTGTATATGATACCTGGGCCCCTGGGGGGGGAGATGTAAGAAAAATTACCAATTTGACCCTTAGTCCCAGTGTTATATTTGGTTATTTACTAAAATCTCCTTTTGGTGGAGAAGGGTGGATTGTTAGTGTAGATGATTTAGAAGATATAATTGGTGGGCATGTATGGTTGGGTTTTATTTGTGTATTTGGCGGAATTTGGCATATTTTAACCAAACCCTTCGCATGGGCTCGCCGTGCATTTGTATGGTCTGGAGAAGCTTACTTGTCTTATAGTTTAGCTGCTTTATCTGTCTTTGGTTTTATCGCTTGTTGTTTTGTATGGTTCAATAATACAGCTTATCCGAGTGAGTTTTATGGACCCACCGGGCCAGAAGCTTCTCAAGCTCAAGCATTTACTTTTCTAGTTAGAGACCAGCGTCTTGGAGCTAATGTGGGATCCGCTCAAGGACCCACAGGTTTAGGTAAATATCTAATGCGTTCCCCAACTGGGGAGGTTATCTTTGGAGGGGAAACTATGCGTTTTTGGGACCTTCGTGCTCCATGGTTAGAACCTCTAAGGGGCCCCAACGGTTTGGACTTGAGTAGGTTGAAAAAAGACATACAACCTTGGCAAGAACGACGCTCAGCAGAATATATGACCCACGCTCCTTTAGGCTCTTTAAATTCCGTGGGTGGCGTAGCTACCGAGATCAATGCAGTTAATTATGTCTCTCCTAGAAGTTGGTTATCAACTTCTCATTTTGTTCTAGGATTCTTCTTTTTTGTGGGCCATTTATGGCATGCAGGAAGAGCCCGAGCTGCTGCAGCAGGTTTTGAAAAGGGAATCGATCGTGATTTGGAACCTGTTCTTTACATGAACCCTCTTAACTAAGATTTTCTTATTTATACCTGTTCTACTTTTTTTCTGTTCTGGCTCGGTTATTCCATCTAGCCGAGCCATTCATTCCTTTTTATGAAAGAAAGATAAGGGACAGAAAAAAAAAATAAATAAAAATGAAAGAAACAAACGTATTCAATAAGCAAAAGGAGAGAGAGGGATTCGAACCCTCGATAGTTCCTAGAACTATACCGGTTTTCAAGACCGGAGCTATCAACCACTCAGCCATCTCTCCACAGCCTAATCCTTATTTTACTCCTACAAATAGAACATAGCCATATAAAAAATAAAAAGATTTATTAGCCTCTAGAAAGATATCAGATACAAGTTCCTTTTCGATATATCTCTGTATACTGTATACACGGATACAGGATCCGCTATACCCGCTTGTGAAATAAAGAGTAAATAATCTCTTCTCACCCCCATATCCAAATAAAAAAGCGGTTTAAGTAATAAATTTGAATTAAAGAGAAGAATCAATGGATTCATGATTAAACCCCTCCTACTTCTTGTATTTTTTTACAATTTTGGTTTAAGTGAGGGATCAAATATGTAGTCAACTTTATTTGATGGTAGCTTGGAGGATTAGAAATATGACTATTGCTTTCCAATTAGCTGTTTTTGCATTAATTGCGACTTCCTCAGTCTTAGTAATTAGTGTACCCCTTGTATTTGCTTCTCCTGATGGTTGGTCAAATAATAAAAATGTTGTATTTTCCGGTACATCATTATGGATTGGACTAGTCTTTCTCGTAGCTATTCTGAATTCTCTCATTTCTTAAATGAAATTTGGTTAATATTTATTAACCCCATAAAAAAGAAATAATAAAGGCCATTTCTTCTAAAAAATTAGAATAGTGAGACGTATTAAAACGCAATTTGCGTTCCGAATTGCTAGCTCTTCTCTTTCAGTATTATGAAATTCCATTCCCATTAGAATATTCATTGACAGATAATAAAAAAAGGAAAACTCTAATATAATAGAAAATGAAATGAAACGGTCGACCCAGACATAGAAGGTCGACCCAGGCGGATATACGCTATAAAATATATACCGTAGCGAGCGTAGTTCAATGGTAAAATATCTCCTTGCCAAGGAGAAGATACGGGTTCGATTCCCGCCGCTCGCCCGCTTAATTTATCAAAGTACTATGATAAAAAGTTTAGTCTAGTTAACTGTTTAACTACTTATATTAAATTAAGTATTAATTAGGTGTTAGTCTAGTGCCGTATCCCTTACTATCTTACCCTTCCTTTGCATCCCACTCAAAAAAAGAGGGCGCTCCAGAGGCAGAAATAGAACTCGCCAACAGAGCTCCAAAAATTGGGTATTAACTGAGACAAACAACGGGCAAACTTTTTTTAAAGGGAAGGGAGAGGTAGACTGTCCCTTTCGTTTCATTTTTATTTTCTGCAGGGTAGGGAGAGGCCTTGCGCCTTCTTTTTTTGAAGGCAAGTGACTTCGCAAACTGCTCAATTTTGCCCTCTAGGGCCGGGAACTAATGAATAAAAAAGGGTTGGATACGCCCCTCTACCATACATATCTAGAGAAATAGAATAGTCCTTTTATACAGACTGCTAAGTGCGGAGACGGGAATCGAACCCGTGACCTCAAGGTTATGAGCCTCGTGAGCTACCAAACTGCTCTACTCCGCTCTGGAGTACCAGAAACTGGTGGACAAAAAAGGCTTGAATACAAGCCTCTAACATGTCTAGACAAATAGAATACTCCTTTTATACAGAATGGAGCGGGTAGCGGGAATCGAACCCGCATCGTTAGCTTGGAAGGCTAGGGGTTATAGTCGACGTTGGTTGATTATTTTTAACGTCTCTAATTCAAAACCGAACATGAAATTTTGATTTCATTCGGCTCCTTTATGGATATTCTCACCACTTAACATCTATGTCAGCTTTTCTATTTGAATGGAACCAAAGCTCTCCGCTTTCTAGATGATCCTTATAGAGTAGGAGATAGAAATTCTATCTAAATTCATCTAATCTACTTACTTCGTTCCCTAATTTCATTCAAGAGATCCTGAGGAAAAGAATTGGGTTTCCACCGAGCTGAAACAATATGCGGATGGTTCTAGTAAACCAAAACTATCGTTTTTTAGCTATTTGGCTTCCTTATTCCTTATTTTAAGAAGATTTAGTTACGATTGGAAATCAACTTTTTTGTATCTTCATCCATAGATCCTTTACTCATATTTTCAAAATTGGAATACTTAATCCAATGCAAAATTATGCTTCGCGACTCTGTACTCATAATCCTATTTTTATTTTGGATGCAATTTAAATTAGTCTTTGGATACAAATCGCCAGAATGTATATTCTTCCTCAATATGCTATTGAGAGGAAAAGGATTTAATCCTTTATAAGAACTAAAGTTTTCATCGGAATATAAAAATAAAAAACTTAAGGATGCCTTAAGTATATCATTTCAAATTCAGTTATTAATAGAACGAATCACACTTTTACCACTAAACTATACCCGCTACATTGTAGATTATGGTATAAATGGTACCCTTTGTCAAGGATAGCCATTTGACAAGAAGGCTAATTCCCCCTTATTGAATCAGATGGAGAAGGTTCATGACACTGAGCCGTTGGTACTTCTACTTCGATCGCTCGCCTTTACTTTAGGATTTAGATAGCCCCTCTGGTCTGTAAAAAAAATCTTTTCTTACCATGCTAATAGCGCCTGAACCAAATGTATTTATTTTGATTAGGATCCTATTCTACGGTTACGACTACAATAATAATTATTTACTTTGCAAGGACGTAAGTGTGTCAGACTGCTAAATTGTTTTATTATTCCTACAATATAAACTAGGGGATATAGGGGGTAACACTGTCCCTATAAATTCCTTTTTTCCTTTTCTTTTTTGTCCAGAATTGAACAAAAAAGAAATTATGGAAGATGTTTTCTTCCCCCATTAAGTCCGAGCCATAGAGTAAGAGTGAGATGAGTTTTCCAAATTCATCATAGACTTTCCCTATGGCTTGATAGAAGTAAGCAGCAAAGAGTCGTAACTTAAAGAAAAAAACGGACAGGGCCGACAGATTTACCTGATGTAAAGAAGATCCTAAAAGTCTCTGATTAGTCGACTCTCTCCATTTAACACTTTCCTCTCTCTCCTTTTTTCCACTGACTCAATTCTAGTTTATTAGATTCTTGTTTAAAAGAATGCAAAAAGTTCAATAGAACTAAGAACACATAAAAAATAGCATAGAGGATCAAGGCCATTACCAAAAGTTCCTCCCAAGGATCCTATATCCTATTGGGTATCTGTTCCCCGCCTTTTCCCGCTAGGATCGGAAATCTTATATTTTCCATATCCATATACCGTTGAATCCTTGGGGTTCCAGAATCCGCCTATTTTACTAGTCTTCGGAAACGGAAAACCCTGAACCAAGAAGAGTTGGATATGTTATGTAGGGTATGTTTTTTTTTATTAATTTTATTTTGAGCTCTCAAGATATCGATATATACATATACAATCTCTACATAATGTCTCTCTCTCTATCTCTATATATTATATATATAATATGTACATTATGCAGTAGACCCATAATGGGAAATCCAAGTGGCTAATTTTTGAATTAAATAAAAAGCCCTTTTAACTCAGTGGTAGAGTAATGCCATGGTAAGGCATAAGTCATCGGTTCAAATCCGATAAAGGGCTTTTTAAATTAGTGGTAGAGTAATCTCGTGCTAAGACGTAAGTCGTTGGTTCGAATCTGATAGAGTACTTTTCTACTAAATTGATTCACTTTTTTTCTTTGTTTTTGAAACTTTCTCTATATTTTTAGAGAATTTTATGACTTAGTGCGGGATGGATGCATTTTTGGTATGAACACTAAATGAAGCACGGAGAATTAATCTATAACGATCAACTAAAAAAAATCCTAGATGAAAACATAACAGAAAAGTTGGAAAAACTCTTTGCTTTGGATCTATTTATACTTTTCGAGTATATTGACAATTCCAAAAAACTGCTCATACTATGATTATAGTATAATCACGAGCGGTTGTATATGGCCCTATCGTCTAGTGATGCCCCTATCGTCTAGTGGTTCAGGACATCTCTCTTTCAAGGAGGCAGCGGGGATTCGACTTCCCCTGGGGGTAGGGAGTATTATGAAAGGAGGTTAATCATAGATTAGCAAAAACCCTAGAATAAATTCTTCCTGGGTCGATGCCCGAGTGGTTAATGGGGACGGACTGTAAATTCGTTGACAATGTCTACGCTGGTTCAAATCCAGCTCGGCCCAAACCAAAAATCTAGGGCTTCGTGAGTATGAACTAAATCCTTTTGTTTTTCTTCCATAAAATAAAATGTCTGATCTATAGAAATAAAAGATAAAGAAAAAAGGGAAATTTTTTTTTCTAATCCATATCTCTCTCATTCCTTTCTTACAAACAAAAGAGTTTTTCTTATTGAAGGCTGGATTATTATCCATTTTTAGTGATAAAAAATCACGACATACTAGTTATGTCACTCTCACTATACCCACGTATAATATAATATGTGGGTATGTAGTATATGATTCGTCTATTTCTTAGAGTACGAAAGACGAATCGAATCTTCTTATGGTTCTATTTAAGAATGGGTATGCCATACACCCCGCGGGGATTGTAGTTCAATTGGTCAGAGCACCGCCCTGTCAAGGCGGAAGCTGCGGGTTCGAGCCCCGTCAGTCCCGAACTAGGGTTCAATGAATGGAGAAATTGATATTTCCTTTTTCCATGAAAAAAAGGGGCAGGGAGCAAGATCAAATACCCACAGGGCACCCTTACTTCACTTTTTTATTTTGCATCTCTCATTAAAGAGGGAGGGAGGGCATATAGGAATTTTTTTTTCACTACTCCCAATCGATAAAGAAAGACACACATACGATATGTGGATTAGTAGAATTTAGGATATTATATTACTCTATCTTTCTTTATGATGATACCATCCTCATCTTAATTTCCTATTCCACTCTTATGGAATAGAGTACCGGTATTTTACCGGAATCCATACATAAATCGTATTCCCTTTTTATTTCAGACCTCTTTTCCCCATCTCACTTCTACTGCTTATTTGGATGTCTATGTGACCCATAGAAAGTGAAAGTTGGTCATATAATACATACATAATTGTATGTATAACTATAAGAAAAAGGAAGGGAAATTGTATAAGATTAAGAAAGTATAAGATTAAGAAAGCTCGTGGGTTAGAGATATAGAAAAGAAAAAGTAGAAAAGGATTAAAAAAGAGGGAATTCCTAATCCAATCAAAAAACCCATTTTGGTCTTAGTGTGGATAGAGGATCTTCCTATGTTATACTATATAACTCTCATCCGTGAAATATAACTCTCATCCATGAATTGATTTGATAGATCCGATATTCATAATATTGAATTGATTCAGTATTATCAGAATGCAAGCCCTACCCTTGAATTTACAAGATACCCCTTTTTCCTCTCCATGGGATTACATCCCGAGTTATTGTGAAAATAAAAAATAAAGAGGTTATGGAAGTCAATATTCTCGCATTTATTGCTACTGCACTGTTCATTCTAGTTCCTACTTCTTTTTTACTTATTATTTATGTAAAAACAGTCAGCCAAAATAATTAATTGGAATTCCAATTAATCATTGAAGAAATTAAAAAGGGATTAAATAAAAAAAATCCAAGTCTTAAATGAAAGGATCTGGTTGGAATCTTAAAGTGTGGTAGAAAGAACTACATATAGTTTTTTCTACGACACTTTAGATTCTTTCTATTATATTATCTTTGAATCTACATAGAATAGATTAGTAGATTGAAATAGTTAAGTAGTCTAATTCAATTTCTTTTTTCATTGCATCCACTTAATTTCAATCAGGTCAAAATAAAAAAATCTAAGACAATTCTTGACCAAAGAATCCATGGAAGGAAAGAAAAATAATATGAAGAATAGACTATAGTAAAAAGTAAAAGGAAATGGAAAATGTGTGATATGCCGTGAATAGTTCCGTGGAAGAAAGTCTAATTTTCTTATGTATAGAACTTTTTTTAACCATTCGTCATTTCTAGTAGAAATTCTGAATTGGTATAATGGCTCTTTCTTACATTACAACTTACAATACAAGAGTTTCTTACAGGAGTGAAACAAAACTAAAGAAAAAGATTAAAGAATAACGTTTGACAAAATGATTAATGCAAAATGATCCATTAAAGAAAAGAATTGATACAACAATTTGATTACTTAATCAATTAGTAGTATCCCTAGAGTCCACTCCTTCCCCATACTACTAGTGAAAGAGAAAATGTAAAGACTACCATTAAAGCAGCCCAAGCGAGACTTACTATATCCATCTAAATTATGTCTCCTATTTCTATGAAGGGATTATTCTACTATTGATCAATAATCATAGTGGAATCAAGGGTACAGAGTCAAAAAGGGATTCCGCCCTAAGGCCATGGATCAATCAGTTCAAGGAATTTACTCCTAACAAATTCTTATAGGAATTCTGGTAGAATTAGAGAGCATTAAAAATACGAGATACTATAGCCCTTTTTTCCTTAAAAAAGAAAGAGTACGGGAATGATGTCCTGAATAGAAGAAGCGGGAATAGGAAGATTTTTTATTCCTTTTGTTACTCTTTTTTTTTTTTTTAAGCAAAGGACGCCCGAATATACCATAAAATTATCGATAGATAAATATTTATTGGATACCTACCTTACCTAATGTTTATTTTTGACCTAAACCCTGCAGCCTTGCTTTGTATCATTCTATGAAAGAATGAAGAGATTTTATCCATAATACAACTCCTAAATTGATTTTTGATCGACCTATTTAATCTGATTCTCGTTAGAATTAAGTAGTCCTTACTTTAGTGTATGTAGGTAACATAAGATGTACGATAAAAAAATGTATAATAATTAGTAAGTCTTGATATTCTTTCGTGGAGTCCCTTCTTGAATCTTAGATTGAAAAAAAAAAAGAATGCCCCTTAGGGACCTTTCTTTGGATACCAAGATTTCTGACATCTTATCCTCGTATTTTAAAATTATCAAATCGAATCTCAATTAAGAACCAATTCAAATTCATATAATAAAAGAATAAGGAAACACTACCTCACCCCTATTGATAACCATTTTGGCCACTACCGTCAAAACAAACCCTAACCCTAGTTTGAGGATAGAACTATGGTATGGTTTCTCTAAACCCAGTATCGGCAGGCCCAGTTACTCTCTTGCCCGAACTTATGCGAAGTAAAAATTTATCGAATTCGATCAGCACTATAAAAAAAACCTAAGTATTTTATTGATCAGGCGGCACCCAGATTTGAACTGGGGATAAAGGATTTGCAGTCCCCTGCCTTACCGCTTGGCCATGCCGCCAAAAAATCCGATCAAAAATCTAGAAAACAGCAAGTATTCATCCACGTTTTCTTACGAAAAGCCCCTTTTATTTTGAATATAATTCTACTTACTTTTTTCCAATCTTTTTCAAAAAATCTATTCCTGCTTTTTTTGATCCAGTTTCTATTATTCTCCTCGATAGATTCTATCTTAAAACATACATTGTTAACACAATAAAACTTCCCATTTCTTTCTATTGAGATGAAAAAGAAGAAAAAGTGGATTTCTATTCACAGGCTGCAAAATTCAGAATAAATTGGAACCGTTAACTAGAATTCTCTTTTTTTTATTGCAGTAGTGAACTACTCTTAAATCGGTATTATCTCCCCCCCCTTCAATGGCATAATAAAATATTATGGCTTTATGCTTAATCCGTGTATAGGTAAACTTTAGGTCCGAACAGCATTATTATCCAAAGATCCCCTTTATGTACATATCTCTATGGGGAATCATGCTTTAATTTTTCAAAGTATTAAATTAAATATCTTGAATAAAAAAAGGAAATTTGCTCTGATATAGAGTATAACCTGACTATCTTGGCGTACCCAAGTGAAATTACGATAAAAGAAAAGCATGGATATGGGGAGAGGTGGATAACTAGATTGGCATGTACTTAAAAAAGGGACTTACTTTATTTTAGAATTCCACAATGAAATACTGAATTTTCTAGCAATTATACTACTCCGATCCGAAATAAAAAAGAACCCTCAAATTATTTTGAGAAATTAAAGTAAGCACGCTATTCTAAATCGAAGTAAAGTCAAACTTTCTAGTATATTATATTACGGCTTTATTACATTCATAGAAAGGAGATAAAATGAGAAATCTTTGCCATCCAATCTGATTAGAATATCATAACATAAAGTATAAGTGGCAGAATTTTTTTTGTAGGAATGTTTTATCAATTCATTTTCATTTCATTTGTACCCCTGGCAAACTCGAACTTTCGTCCAAATGGTCTCTATTCATATGTATGAAATACATATATGAAATACGTATGTGGAGTTCCCTAGAATTTCATGTGATTCAGTAAACAGAATATAGATTCCATGATTGCTAGATCGATCCATAGGGATTGATGAAGAGTGAGCTGATAATGGAATTTTTCTTTGATAAACAGGAAACTTAAGATTAAGATGCTCCGGAATGGAAACGAGGGAATGTCCACAATACCCGGATTTAGTCAGATCCAATTCGAGGGATTTTGTAGGTTCATTAATCAAGCCTTGGCAGAAGAACTTGACAAGTTTCCAACAATTAAAGATCCAGATCACGAAATTGCATTTCAATTATTTGCGAAAGGATATCAACTGCTAGAACCCTCGATAAAAGAAAGAGATGCTGTGTATGAATCACTCACCTATTCTTCCGAATTATATGTATCTGCGAGATTAATTTTTGGTTTCGATGTGCAAAAGCAAACCATTTCTATCGGAAACATTCCTATAATGAATTCCTTAGGAACCTTTATTATAAATGGAATATACCGAATTGTGATCAATCAAATATTGCTAAGTCCTGGTATTTACTACCGCTCGGAATTAGATCATAAGGGAATTTCTATCTACACTGGCACTATAATATCAGATTGGGGGGGGAGATCGGAATTAGCAATTGATAAAAAAGAAAGGATATGGGCTCGCGTGAGTAGAAAACAAAAGATATCTATTCTAGTTCTATCATCAGCTATGGGTTCGAATCTAAGAGAAATTCTGGATAATGTTTCCTACCCTGAAATTTTCTTGTCTTTCCCGAATGCTAAAGAGAAGAAGAGGATTGAGTCAAAAGAAAAAGCTATTTTGGAGTTTTATCAACAATTTGCTTGTGTAGGTGGGGACCTGGTATTTTCGGAGTCCTTATGCGAGGAATTACAAAAGAAATTTTTTCAACAAAAATGTGAATTAGGAAGGATTGGTCGACGAAATATGAATCGGAGACTTAATCTTGATATTCCTCAGAACAATACATTCTTGTTACCACGAGATGTATTGGCCGCTACGGATCATTTGATTGGAATGAAATTTGGAACGGGTATACTTGACGATGACGATATGAATCACTTGAAAAATAAACGTATTCGTTCGGTTGCGGATCTGTTACAAGATCAATTCGGATTGGCTCTTGGTCGTTTACAACATGCAGTTCAAAAAACTATTCGTAGAGTATTCATACGTCAATCGAAACCGACTCCCCAAACTTTGGTAACTCCAACTTCAACTTCAATTTTATTAATAACTACTTATGAGACCTTTTTTGGCACATACCCGTTATCTCAAGTTTTTGATCAAACGAATCCATTGACACAAACTGTTCATGGGCGAAAAGTGAGTTGTTTAGGTCCTGGAGGGTTGACGGGGAGAACCGCAAGTTTTCGGAGCCGAGATATTCATCCGAGTCACTATGGGCGTATTTGTCCAATTGACACGTCTGAAGGAATCAATGTTGGACTTACTGGATCCTTAACAATTCATGCGAGAATTGATCACTTGTGGGGATCCATAGAGAGTCCGTTTTATGAAATATCTGCTGAGAAAGCAAAAGAAAAAAAAGAGAGACAGGTGGTTTATCTATCACCAAATAGAGATGAATATTATATGATAGCAGCAGGAAATTCTTTGTCCTTGAATCAAGGTATTCAGGAAGAACAGGTTGTTCCGGCTAGATACCGTCAAGAATTCTTGACTATTGCATGGGAACAGATTCATGTTAGAAGTATTTTTCCTTTCCAATATTTTTCTATTGGGGGTTCTCTCATTCCTTTTATTGAGCACAATGATGCGAATCGGGCTTTAATGAGTTCTAATATGCAGCGCCAAGCAGTTCCGCTTTCTCGGTCCGAGAAATGCATTGTTGGAACTGGATTGGAACGCCAAACAGCTCTAGATTCGAGGGTTTCCATTATAGCCGAACGCGAGGGAAAGATCATTTCTACTGATAGTCATAAGATACTTTTATCAAGTAGTGGGAAGACTATAAGTATTCCTTTAGTTAACCACCGTCGCTCTAACAAAAATACTTGTATGCACCAAAAACCCCGGGTTCCACGGGGTAAATCCATTAAAAAAGGACAAATTTTAGCAGAAGGAGCTGCTACAATTGGGGGCGAACTTGCTTTAGGAAAAAACGTATTAGTAGCTTATATGCCATGGGAAGGTTACAATTTTGAAGACGCAGTACTAATTAGCGAACGTTTGGTATATGAAGATATTTATACCTCTTTTCACATCCGGAAATATGAAATTCAGACGGATACGACAAGCCAGGGCTCCGCTGAAAAAATCACTAAAGAAATACCACATCTAGAAGAACATTTACTCCGCAATTTGGACAGAAATGGAGTTGTTAGGTTGGGATCCTGGGTAGAAACTGGTGATATTTTAGTAGGTAAATTAACGCCTCAGATAGCGAGCGAATCATCTTATATCGCGGAAGCTGGATTATTACGGGCCATATTTGGCCTTGAGGTTTCCACTTCAAAAGAAACTTCTCTGAAATTACCTATAGGTGGAAGAGGGCGCGTTATCGATGTGAAATGGATCCAAAGGGACCCGCTCGACATAATGGTTCGTGTATATATTTTACAGAAACGTGAAATCAAAGTTGGGGATAAAGTAGCCGGAAGACATGGGAATAAAGGGATCATTTCCAAAATTTTGCCTAGGCAAGATATGCCCTATTTGCAAGATGGAACACCCGTTGATATGGTCTTCAATCCCTTAGGAGTACCCTCCCGAATGAATGTGGGACAAATATTTGAAAGCTCGCTCGGATTAGCGGGGGATCTGCTAAAGAAACATTATAGAATAGCACCCTTTGATGAGAGATATGAGCAAGAGGCTTCAAGAAAACTTGTGTTTTCAGAATTATATGAAGCCAGTAAAGAAACAAAAAATCCATGGGTATTTGAACCCGAGTACCCGGGAAAAAGCAGAATATTTGATGGAAGAACAGGCGACCCCTTTGAGCAACCTGTTCTAATAGGGAAGTCCTATATCTTAAAATTAATTCATCAAGTTGATGAGAAAATTCATGGGCGTTCTACTGGGCCCTACTCACTTGTTACACAACAACCGGTTAGAGGAAGAGCCAAGCAAGGGGGACAACGAGTAGGAGAAATGGAAGTTTGGGCTTTAGAAGGATTTGGTGTTGCTCATATTTTACAAGAGATACTTACTTATAAATCTGACCATCTTATAGCTCGCCAAGAAATACTTAATGCTACGATCTGGGGAAAAAGAATACCTAATCATGAGGATCCTCCAGAATCTTTTCGAGTGCTCGTTCGAGAACTACGATCTTTGGCTCTAGAACTGAATCATTTCCTTGTATCTGAAAAGAACTTCCAGGTTAATAGGGAGGAAGTTTGATCGGAATAAATATAAATTCTTTTCTTATTTCTATTTTATGATTGACCAATATAAACATCAACAACTTCAAATTGGACTCGTTTCCCCTCAACAAATAAAGGCTTGGGCTAACAAAAACCTACCTAATGGAGAAGTCGTTGGCGAAGTCACAAGGCCCTCTACTTTTCATTATAAAACCGATAAACCAGAAAAAGATGGATTGTTTTGCGAAAGAATCTTTGGACCCATAAAAAGCGGGATTTGCGCTTGTGGCAATTCTCGAGCGAGCGGAGCTGAAAACGAAGACGAAAGATTTTGCCAAAAATGCGGGGTCGAATTTGTGGATTCTCGGATACGAAGATATCAAATGGGATACATCAAACTCGCATGTCCCGTGACTCATGTGTGGTATTTGAAAGGTCTTCCTAGTTATATCGCGAATCTTTTAGATAAACCTCTTAAGAAGTTGGAGGGCCTAGTATACGGCGATTTCTCTTTTGCTAGGCCCAGCACTAAAAAACCCACTTTTTTACGATTACGAGGTTTATTCGAAGAGGAAATTGCATCCTGTAACCACAGCATTTCTCCCTTTTTTTCTACCCCAGGCTTTGCAACATTTCGAAATCGGGAAATTGCGACAGGAGCAGGTGCTATTAGAGAACAATTAGCAGATTTGGATTTGCGAATTATTATAGAGAATTCTTTGGTCGAATGGAAGGAATTAGAAGACGAGGGGTATAGTGGAGATGAGTGGGAAGATAGAAAAAGACGAATAAGAAAAGTTTTTTTGATTAGACGCATGCAATTGGCGAAACATTTTATTCAAACAAATGTAGAACCAGAATGGATGGTTTTGTGCTTATTACCGGTTCTTCCTCCCGAATTGAGACCTATTGTTTATAGGTCTGGAGATAAAGTAGTGACTTCAGACATTAATGAACTTTATAAGAGAGTTATCCGTCGGAACAACAATCTTGCCTATCTATTAAAAAGAAGTGAATTAGCGCCAGCAGATTTAGTAATGTGCCAGGAAAAATTGGTACAAGAAGCCGTGGATACACTTCTTGATAGTGGGTCCCGCGGGCAACCGACGAGGGATGGTCACAATAAAGTATACAAATCACTTTCAGATGTAATTGAAGGTAAAGAGGGAAGGTTTCGCGAGACTCTGCTTGGGAAACGGGTCGATTACTCGGGGCGTTCTGTCATTGTTGTGGGTCCTTCGCTTTCATTACATCAATGTGGATTACCTCTAGAGATAGCAATAAAGCTTTTTCAGCTATTTGTAATTCGCGATTTAATCACGAAACGCGCCACTTCTAATGTAAGGATTGCTAAAAGGAAAATTTGGGAAAAAGAACCCATTGTATGGGAAATACTTCAAGAAGTTATGCGGGGACATCCTGTACTGTTAAATAGAGCACCTACCCTGCATAGATTAGGCATACAGGCCTTTCAACCCACTTTAGTAGAGGGGCGTACTATTTCTTTACACCCATTAGTGTGTAAGGGTTTCAATGCGGACTTTGATGGAGATCAAATGGCTGTTCATCTACCTTTATCCTTGGAAGCTCAGGCAGAAGCCCGTTTACTTATGTTTTCTCATATGAATCTCTTATCTCCCGCTATTGGGGATCCTATTTGCGTACCAACCCAAGACATGCTTATCGGGCTTTATGTATTAACGATTGGAAAGCGTCGAGGTATTTGTGCAAATAGATATAATAGTTGCAGAAACTACCCAAATCTAAAAGTAAATTACAATAATAATAATAATTTTAAATATAGGAAAGATAAAGAACCCCATTTTTCTAGTTCTTATGATGCACTGGGAGCTTATAGACAAAAACTAATCAGTTTAGATAGTCCCTTGTGGCTACGATGGAACCTGGATCAACGCGTCATTGGGTCAAGAGAAGTTCCGATTGAAGTTCAATATGAATCTTTGGGGACTTATCATGAGATTTATGCCCACTATCTAATAATGGGAAATAGAAAAAAAGAAATTCGTTCGATATACATTCGAACCACTCTTGGTCATATTTCTTTTTATAGAGAAATAGAGGAAGCCATACAAGGATTTAGTCAGGCCTATTCATACACTACCTAAACAAGAAAGTTAGATTCGGCGATGCCCCTCCCCTTTCGGGGGGCATTCCGATTTCCCTAGTATCATCATTATTTGCCACGCGAATCCAGATTGAGATTGAGGCAATTAAGTTAATTAAATTTTCGAATCACTGACTCAGGCCCATTGTCGAATCCTACTCAGCAATTGTCGAATCCTACTCAGCCGAAAAGGGGGTACTTATGTATGGCGGAACGGGCCAATCTGGTCTTTCATAATAAAGAGATAGACGGAACTGGTATGAAACGACTTATTAGCAGATTAATAGATCATTTTGGAATGGGATATACATCCCATATACTGGATCAACTAAAGACTCTGGGCTTCCATCAAGCCACTACTACATCGATTTCGTTAGGAATCGAGGATCTTTTAACAATACCCTCTAAGGGATGGTTAGTCCAAGACGCGGAACAACAGAGTTTTCTTTTGGAGAAACACTATTATTATGGGGCTGTACACGCGGTAGAAAAATTACGCCAATCTGTTGAGATATGGTATGCGACAAGTGAATATTTGAAACAAGAAATGAATTCAAATTTTCGGATAACGGATCCTTCTAATCCAGTCTATCTAATGTCTTTTTCAGGAGCCAGAGGAAATGCATCTCAAGTACACCAATTAGTAGGTATGAGAGGATTAATGTCGGACCCTCAAGGACAAATGATTGATTTACCTATTCAAAGCAATTTACGCGAGGGACTTTCTTTGACAGAATATATAATTTCCTGCTATGGAGCCCGCAAAGGGGTTGTAGATACTGCTGTGCGAACAGCAGATGCTGGATATCTTACACGTAGACTTGTTGAAGTAGTTCAACATATTATTGTGCGTAGAAGAGATTGTGGTACTATCCGAGGTATTTCTGTAAGTCCTCAAAATGGGATGACGGAAAAACTTTTTGTCCAAACACTAATTGGTCGTGTATTAGCAGACGATATATATATCGGTTCACGATGCATTGCCGCGCGAAATCAAGATATTGGAATTGGATTAGTCAATCGATTCATAACTGCCTTTCGAGCACAACCATTTCGAGCACAACCAATATATATTAGAACCCCCTTTACTTGCCGAAGCACTTCTTGGATCTGTCAATTATGCTATGGCCGGAGTCCTACTCATAGTGATCTGGTCGAATTGGGAGAAGCCGTAGGTATTATTGCAGGTCAATCAATTGGGGAGCCAGGGACTCAACTAACATTAAGAACTTTTCATACTGGCGGAGTATTCACAGGGGGTACTGCCGACCTTGTACGATCCCCTTCGAATGGAAAAATAAAATTCAATGAGAATTTGGTTCACCCCACACGTACCCGTCATGGGCAGCCTGCTTTTCTATGTTATATAGACTTGCATGTAACTATTCAGAGTCAAGATATTCTATATAGTGTGAATATTCCCTCAAAAAGCTTGATTCTAGTGCAAAATGATCAATATGTAAAATCCGAACAAGTAATTGCGGAGATTCGTGCCGGAACGTCCACTTTACATTTTAAAGAAAGGGTACAAAAGCATATTTATTCTGAATCAGACGGCGAAATGCACTGGAGTACTGATGTTTACCATGCGCCCGAATATCAATATGGTAATCTTCGCCGATTACCAAAAACAAGCCATTTATGGATATTGTCAGTAAGTATGTGCAGATCCAGTATAGCGTCTTTTTCACTCCACAAGGATCAAGATCAAATGAATACTTATGGTAAAAAAGATAGGGAAATTCTTGATTATTCAACGTCGGATCGAATCATGTCCAATGGCCATTGGAATTTTATCTATCCTTCTATTTTTCAAGATAATTCAGATTTGTTGGCGAAAAAGCGAAGAAATAGGTTCGTCATTCCATTACAATATCATCAAGAACAAGAGAAAGAACTAATATCCTGTTTTGGGATTTCGATTGAAATCCCCCTTATGGGTGTTTTACGTAGAAATACTATTTTTGCTTATTTTGACGATCCCCGATACAGAAAAGATAAAAAGGGTTCAGGAATTGTTAAATTTAGATATAGGACCCTAGAAGAAGAATATAGGACTCGAGCGGAAGACTCAGAAGAGGAATATGAGACCCTAGAAGACGAATACAGGACCCGAGAGGACGAATATGAATATGAAACCCTAGAAGAATCTAAATATGGAATCCTAGAAGACGAATACGAATATGAAACCCTAGAAGACGAATATGGGAGCCCAGAAAACGAATATGGGAACCCAGAGAACGAATATAGGACTTTAGAGAAAGACTCAGAAGAGGAATATGGGAGCCCAGAGAGCAAATATAGGACCCAAGAGGACGAATATGGAACTCTAGAGGAAGACTCAGAAGACGAATATGGCAGCCCCGGGGAAAGCGCAGAGGAAAAATATGGTACTTTAGAGGAAGACTCAGAAGAAGATTCAGAGGACGAATACGAGAGCCCAGAGGAAGATTCCATCTTAAAAAAAGAGGGTTTGATTGAGCATCGAGGAACAAAAGAATTTAGTCTAAAATACCAAAAAGAAGTAGATCGGTTTTTTTTCATTCTTCAAGAACTTCATATCTTGCCGAGATCTTCATCCCTAAAGATACTTGACAATAGTATTATTGGAGTGAATACACAACTCACAAAAAATACAAGAAGTCGACTAGGCGGACTGGTCCGAGTGAAGAGAAAAAAAAGCCATACGGAACTCAAAATATTTTCCGGAGATATTCATTTTCCTGAAGAGGCGGATAAGATATTAGGTGGCTGTTTGATACCGCCAGAAAGACAAAAAAAAGATTCTAAGGAATCAAAAAAAAGGAAAAATTGGGTCTATGTTCAACGGAAAAAAATTCTCAAGAGCAAGGAAAAGTATTTTGTTTCCGTTCGCCCTACAGTGGCATATGAAATGGACGAAGGAAGAAATTTAGCAACACTTTTCCCGCAGGATCTCTTGCAAGAAGAAAATAATCTCCAAATTCGACTTGTCAATTTTATTTCTCATGAAAATAGCAAGTTAACTCAAAGAATTTATCACACAAATAGTCAATTTGTTAGAACTTGCTTAGTAGTGAATTGGGAACAAGAAGAAAAAGAAAAGGCTGGTGCTTCCCTTGTTGAGGTAAGAGCAAATGATCTTATTCGCGATTTCCTAAGAATTGAGTTAGTCAAGTCCACTATTTCGTATACACGAAAAAGGTATGGTAGGACAAGTGCAGGACCGATTCCCCATAATAGGTTAGATCGCGCCAATATCAATTCTTTTTATTCCAAGGCGAAGATTGAATCACTTAGCCAACATCCAGAAGCTATTGGCACTTTGTTGAATCGAAATAAAGAATACCACTCTTTGATGATTTTGTCGGCATCCAACTGTTCTCGAATTGGTTTATTCAAGAATTCAAAACATCCCAATGCGATAAAAGAATGGAATCCTAGAATTCCTATTCGAGAAATTTTTGGGCCCTTAGGCGCTATTGTAGCTAGTATATCGCATTTTTCTTCATCTTACTATTTACTAACGCATAATAAAATCCTGTTAAAAAAATATTTGTTCGTTGACAATTTAAAACAAACCTTCCAAGTACTTCAAGAACTTAAATACTCTTTAATAGATGAAAATAAAAGGATTTCTAATTTCGATAGTAACATAATGTTGGATCCATTCCTTTTGAATTGTCACTTTGTCCATCATGATTCTTGGGAAGAGACATTGGCAATAATTCACCTTGGACAATTTATTTGTGAAAATGTATGTCTATTTAAATCGCACATAAAAAAATCCGGTCAAATTTTCATTGTAAATATGAATTCCTTTGTTATAAGAGCAGCTAAACCTTATTTGGCCACTACAGGAGCAACTGTTAATGGTCATTATGGAGAAATCCTTTACAAGGGAGATAGGTTAGTTACGTTTATATATGAAAAATCGAGATCTAGTGACATAACGCAAGGTCTTCCAAAAGTGGAACAAATCTTTGAAGCGCGTTCAATTGATTCATTATCCCCGAATCTCGAAAGGAGAATTGAGGATTGGAATGAGCGTATACCAAGAATTCTTGGGGTCCCTTGGGGATTCTTGATTGGAGCTGAGCTAACCATAGCCCAAAGTCGTATCTCTTTGGTTAATAAAATCCAAAAGGTTTATCGATCCCAAGGGGTACAGATCCATAATAGACATATAGAGATTATTATACGCCAAGTAACATCAAAAGTGCGGGTTTCCGAAGATGGAATGTCTAATGTTTTTTCGCCTGGGGAATTAATCGGACTATTGCGAGCGGAACGAGCAGGACGAGCTTTGGATGAATCGATCTATTATCGGGCAATCTTATTGGGAATAACAAGGGCTTCCCTGAATACCCAAAGTTTCATATCTGAAGCAAGTTTTCAAGAAACTGCTCGAGTTTTAGCAAAAGCTGCCCTACGAGGTCGCATTGATTGGTTGAAAGGCTTGAAAGAAAACGTAGTTCTGGGGGGGATTATACCTGTTGGTACCGGATTCCAAAAATTTGTGCATCGTTCCCCACAAGACAAGAACCTTTATTTCGAAATAAAAAAAAAAAATCTATTCGCGTCGGAAATGAGAGATTTTTTGTTTCTCCATACAGAATTAGTTTCTTCAGATTCTGACGTAACAAACAATTTTTATGAGACATAAGAACCCCCATAAAAATATTTTTTACTTTACTAGACTTTTGAACTTAGAACACTAACAGGTCAAATTTTAGATTTTTAAGATTTTTATTTTAATAAGTAAAACAAGTCAGTTAATTCATTAAGGTGGTTATGTTTATACCATGTATCAATGGCCAACTCTTATCTTAGTACAAGGTTCTCTCGGAACAATTATTATTTATTTCAAGCTATTTCGGATCTTTCTTAATCTTCAAAAAGAACTAAATTCCGTAATGGAATGGTAGGATTAAAAAAAAGGAAGTGTGGAAAAAATGACAAGAAGATATTGGAACATTAATTTGAAAGAGATGATAGAAGCAGGAGTTCATTTTGGTCATGGTATTAAGAAATGGAATCCTAAAATGGCCCCTTACATTTCGGCAAAGCGTAAAGGTACTCATATTATAAATCTCGCTAGAACGGCTCGTTTTTTATCAGAAGCTTGTGATTTAGTTTTTGATGCAGCAAGTCAGGGAAAAAGTTTCTTAATTGTTGGTACCAAAAAAAGAGCAACAGATTTAGTAGCATCAGCTGCAATAAGGGCTCGTTGTCATTATGTTAATAAAAAGTGGTTCAGTGGTATGTTAACGAATTGGTCGATTACGAAAACTAGACTTTCTCAATTTAGAGACTTAAGAGCAGAAGAAAAAATGGGAAAATTCCACCATCTCCCAAAAAGAGATGTGGCAATCTTGAAGAGAAAATTATCTACTTTGCAAAGGTATCTCGGCGGGATCAAATATATGACGAGATTGCCAGACATTGTGATCGTCCTTGATCAGCAAAAAGAGTATATAGCTCTTCGGGAATGTGCCATTTTGGGGATTCCTACTATTTCTTTAGTCGATACAAATTGTGACCCGGATCTCGCGAATATATCGATTCCAGCCAACGATGACACTATGACTTCAATTCGATTGATTCTTAACAAATTAGTATTTTCAATTTGTGAGGGCCGTTCTCTCTATATAAGAAATCGTTGATTAAGAATATATAGTGAATTCTTGGGCAACTGCGTAAATTTATGGAATCACTTACTTTACTATATCTTTTTTTTTGCATAGAATTTTTTTTGCATAGAAAAAAGAAGGGGAATATTGATATATATTAGAGGGTATTGATATATATTATGATCTGATGTGCTTTCTTGGTATCCTAAATATAAGATTAATACTTCAAGTTGCTGAGTTGAGAAAGAGATGGTTGAATCAAAAGAATTCCTTTTTTGAAGTTCAATTTTTATCAGAGGACAATATGAATATTATACCTTGTTCCATTAAAACACTCAAGGGGTTATACGATATATCGGGTGTAGAAGTAGGCCAACACTTCTATTGGCAAATAGGAGGTTTCCAAATTCATGCCCAAGTACTCATCACTTCTTGGGTCGTAATTACTATCTTGCTAGGTTCAGTTGTCATAGCTGTTCGGAATCCACAAACCATCCCGACCGACGGTCAGAATTTTTTTGAATATGTCCTTGAGTTTATTCGAGACTTGAGCAAAACTCAGATTGGAGAAGAATATGGTCCCTGGGTTCCCTTTATTGGAACTATGTTCCTTTTTATTTTTGTTTCGAATTGGTCGGGTGCTCTTTTACCTTGGAAAATTATAGAGTTACCCCATGGGGAATTAGCAGCGCCCACGAATGATATAAATACTACTGTTGCTTTAGCTTTACTCACGTCAGCGGCATATTTTTATGCTGGTCTTAGCAAAAAAGGATTGAGCTATTTCGAGAAATATATTAAACCAACTCCAATCCTTTTACCAATTAACATCCTAGAAGATTTCACAAAACCATTATCGCTTAGCTTTCGACTTTTCGGGAATATATTGGCGGATGAATTAGTCGTTGTTGTTCTTGTTTCTTTAGTCCCCTTAGTAATCCCTATACCGGTCATGTTTCTTGGATTATTTACAAGCGGTATTCAAGCTCTTATTTTTGCAACATTAGCCGCAGCCTATATAGGTGAATCCATGGAGGGTCATCATTGAATTGACTCTTTTTGGAAATAGTATTTTTTTTTTTTGCAGCTTAGCTCAATTCATGCATGGTTCCAGATAATCTGCTTGGTTGCAAAAAAATAGTTAGAAATGCGTATGAATATATAGCCTAGAGTTGTAGGAGAGAGAATAGAATAGACTATATTATGGAATTTTCAAAGTATATATGCATTAAGGAGGGTGGAGTCAGGCTAGATCTATACTATAATATCCTTAATGTCTATAAGTGGAGTCCTCTTTTATGCAGGTTTCCACTTTAAGCAATGATTTTAGAATCCGATTCAATAGAAAATGAGAAAATATGCAAACAAAATAGAAGAAACAAATGTATATATATAGGATATTATATTATATATTCCTAGGTTAGATTCATTATCTAATCCGATATATGGATATGGAATTCCCTTCTATGTAGTTCGGACAATTCACATTATCATTTCAATTTGATTTCAATTTGTACTTTTTAGTTACTTTACTTCTCCCCAATAGAGCTTAGAAGTAAGAATTTATTGGTTGATTGTATCCTTAACCATTTCTTTTTTTTGACACGAGGAACTACTCACCATGAATCCACTAATTGCTGCTGCTTCTGTTATTGCTGCTGGATTGGCCGTAGGGCTTGCTTCTATTGGACCTGGAGTTGGTCAAGGTACTGCTGCAGGACAAGCTGTAGAAGGTATTGCGAGACAGCCAGAAGCAGAAGGTAAAATACGAGGTACTTTATTGCTTAGTCTAGCTTTTATGGAAGCTTTAACAATTTATGGACTAGTTGTGGCACTAGCGCTTTTATTTGCGAACCCTTTTGTTTAATCTTAAAAAAAAAATTCTTTCGATTTCGATTAGATACTTTTTTCTTTTTTTAGTAAATTGGTATTTGCTTCCACAATTCCAATTATATCAATACTTTATTTAATTTACTCCTATTTATTACTCCTGGAATTATCTATTTATCGGGACAGATAATACCCCATTCTAGGAAGGGCTGAGTTGAGTATTATTAATTTAGAAGATATGCTCACCTTCTTATTTCCCGTCCTTAGTTTAGGAAAGTGGAAAGTTTTTTCCTTTTATTTTAGGAATTTTGGGAACAGAACATTTCAACAAAGGAAGTCTTTCACCGGTCAAACAAGACGTAAGACTTAATCTAAAAGAAATTACTAGATTGAATCTATTTGCATTAAAAAAACCGATCAAAAAAGGGCGAGCGAAGTAAGTGATCGAAAAACTTTGTTCTTTGTTCGTCCTATCTATAAGAGGAGAGCATATGAAAAATGTAACCCATTCTTTCGTTTTTTTAGCTCACTGGCCATCCGCTGGCAGTTTCGGGCTTAATACCGATATTTTAGCAACAAATCTAATAAATCTAACTGTAGTGGTTGGTGTTTTGATTTTTTTTGGAAAGGGAGTGTGTGCGAGTTGTCTATTTCAAGAATAGATTGGATCTATCCGGCTGCACTTTATAATATTTTTTAGTATTTTTCGGATAAATAAGAAAAGGGTGCACGATCTCGACGAATTACTTCTGAATAAATTCAGAAATCATATGGAAGAACCATAGCATTTCGCGACTCATTGGTAAATCAACTTTGATTCTCTATAAACCAAGAATGTGAGACCATTAACACGGTTAAAGCTAAACTGCTTGAAGTCCAGGCAAAAAGAGGTACTCTTTCTACAACTATATTAGTATTAGTACCAATTTAAACGGGAAATAGCTAATGTAAAATTTATCTGATATAGAACACTCATATCGATAAAATGGTTTGAACTATTTACTAGAAAAAAAAGGGGGCACCCTGCCCTTTTTTAACCAATGCCGAATCGACGACCTATGTATAAAAAAGAGAAATTTTTTGGATTTGAAGAAAAAAAAAATAAAAAAGAATTCTATTAATTTTCATTTTCCATTTATTTAGTTAGTTTTTCTTAATGAAATTGAAATTATTAACTAGAGGGCAAATAAAAATAAAGAAACAACTTTGCTGACCATGATATATTTTTATCTAGGCGGAAGAGTCCTCTTAATATTTATCTAGTCTTATATAGGTTTCGGTATATTGAAATATAAACATAAAAAAGAAGATAGAGGATAGGCTCATTACTTAAAAAAAAGATATGGAAATAGCTATAGAAAAAAAAAAAGGAGCGTGAGAGCCAAATGAATCGAAAGATTCATGTTTGGTTCGGGAAGAGATCATAAAAGTTGTAAACTTACAAAATAATCTACTTTCATTAAAAGATTTATTAGATAATCGAAAACAGAGGATCTTGAGTACTATTCGAAATTCAGAAGAATTGCGTAGAGGGACCATTGAGCAACTCGAAAAAGCTCGGATTCGATTACAGAAAGTCGAACTAGAAGCGGATGAGTATCGAATGAATGGATACTCTGAGATAGAACGAGAAAAAGCAAATTTGATTAATGCTACTTCTATTAGTTTGGAACAATTGGAAAAGTCTAAAAACGAAACCCTTTATTTTGAAAAACAAAGGGCAATGAATCAGGTCCGACAGCGGGTTTTCCAACAGGCCGTACAAGGAGCTCTAGGAACTCTGAATAGTTGTTTGAATACCGAGTTACATTTCCGTACGATTCGTGCTAATATTGGCATTCTCGGGTCCCTGGAATGGAAGAAATAATTAAATTAATTAGGCCTTGAACTTCTACTTTCGTTTAGAATTTAGGCATTATTTTTCCCCTTGCTTCCGAAAAAAGAGTCAAGAAACACTAATGGCAACCCTTCGAGTCGACGAAATTCATAAAATTCTCCGCGAACGTATTGAACAATATAATAGGAAAGTAGGGATTGAGAATATAGGTCGCGTAGTTCAAGTGGGGGATGGGATTGCTCGTATTATAGGTCTTGGTGAAATAATGTCAGGTGAATTAGTCGAATTTGCAGAAGGTACTAGGGGTATTGCTCTGAATTTGGAATCCAAAAATGTTGGGATTGTATTAATGGGCGATGGGTTGATGATACAAGAGGGAAGTTTTGTAAAAGCAACAGGAAGAATTGCTCAGATACCCGTGAGTGAGGCTTACTTGGGTCGTGTTGTAAATGCTCTGGCTAAACCTATTGATGGGAAAGGCGAAATTATAGCTTCCGAATCTCGCTTAATTGAATCTCCTGCTCCAAGTATAATTTCCAGGCGTTCCGTATACGAACCTCTTCAAACAGGGCTTATTGCTATCGATTCGATGATCCCTATAGGGCGCGGTCAGCGAGAGTTAATTATTGGGGACAGACAGACTGGCAAAACAGCAGTAGCCACAGATACAATTCTCAATCAAAAAGGGCAAGGTGTAATATGTGTTTATGTAGCTATCGGTCAAAGAGCATCCTCCGTAGCTCAAGTAGTAACTACTTTCCATGAGGAGGGGGCCATGGAATACACTATTGTAGTAGCTGAAATGGCGGATTCACCTGCTACATTACAATACCTCGCTCCTTATACGGGAGCAGCCCTGGCTGAGTATTTTATGTACCGCGAACGGCATACTTTAATAATTTATGATGATCTCTCCAAACAGGCACAAGCTTATCGCCAAATGTCCCTTCTATTAAGAAGACCTCCCGGACGTGAGGCTTATCCAGGGGATGTTTTTTATTTGCATTCACGCCTTTTAGAAAGAGCCGCTAAATTAAATTCTCTTTTAGGCGAAGGAAGTATGACCGCTTTACCAATAGTTGAGACTCAATCTGGAGACGTTTCCGCCTATATTCCTACTAATGTAATCTCCATTACAGATGGACAAATATTCTTATCTGCGGATCTATTCAATGCCGGAATTCGACCCGCTATTAATGTGGGTATTTCTGTTTCCAGAGTAGGATCCGCGGCTCAAATTAAAGCCATGAAACAAGTAGCTGGCAAATCAAAATTGGAACTAGCGCAATTCGCAGAGTTACAAGCCTTTGCACAATTCGCCTCTGCTCTCGATAAAACAAGTCAGAATCAATTGGCAAGGGGTCGACGATTAAGGGAATTGCTTAAACAATCCCAGGCAAATCCTCTCCCAGTGGAAGAGCAGATAGCTACTATTTATACCGGAACAAGAGGATATCTTGATTCGTTAGAAATTGAACAGGTAAATAAATTTCTGGATGAGTTACGTAAACATCTAAAAGATACTAAACCTCAATTCCAAGAAATTATATCTTCTAGCAAGACATTCACCGAGCAAGCGGAAATCCTTTTGAAGGAAGCTATTCAGGAACAGCTGGAACGGTTTTCTCTTCAGTAACAAATAAATTTTGCATGTCTACTCTTGTTAGTAGAATAGGAATCGTTGAGAAAGCTTTTTCATTTGAATCATGCAAAAAAGTTTTCTTTGTTTTTAGTTTAGTATAGTTATTTAAAGAATAGATAGAAATAAGATTGCGTCCAATAGGATTTGAACCTATACCAAAGGTTTAGAAGACCTCTGTCCTATCCATTAGACAATGGACGCTTTTCTTTCATATTTTATTCTTTCTTTTATTTTTTTGCTTCTTCCGAGAAAAAACTGTTAGACCAAAACTCTTTTAGGAAATCAAAAAATCCAGATACAAATGCATGATGTATATATTATATCATGCATATATCATAAAGAAGGAGTATGGAGGCGGTAGTGGGAATCGAACCCGCAACCCCAAGGTTATGAGCCTTATGAGCTACCAAACTGCTCTATACTCTTAAACTAAAGAGGGGTAACTAGTGGATAAAAGAGGGTTGGATACGCCCCTCTACCAATATCTATACAAATAGAATAGTCCATTTATACAGAATGGTAAAGAGGGCTCCTCTATGATTATCAATTCCAGAAATCCATACAAATACGAAAGGGTATTTTATCCTTACCAACTGGATCTTGTTGCACCCGGTAACAAACATTCATAAACCATTTCTCGAAGTACGTGTCCGGATAGCCCAAAATGTCGATAGTTAGCTCTAGGTCTTCCGGTCAAAAAACAACGTCGATGAAGGCGTGTAGGTGCACTATTACGCGGTAGGGATTGCAATTTTTCTCGCATTTTCGTTTTTTCACTCAAACTCAAGGGAGAAACTTTGCTTCTTATCTTTTTTTTTAAAGATTGACGAATCAAATGATATTTCTGTTCTAATTTCTGCCGCTTCTTCTCCCTCTGAATCAAACTTTTTTTTGCCATAATGTGTCGTTGCTATTATTACCAAGTATACGGTTCTAATCCTAGATGGAAAAATAAATAGAAAAAGAAATCTAAAAAGGCAGATCCTCCCTCTCTATCAAGAGTAATGAACTAGGTGCTGATACAGTACAAAAAAACAAACTAAATTAACCAAACTTGCCTGATGTTGAGGCAATCAAGAAAGCTGCATAAGTGAATATATAACCCACGGAAAAGTGAGCTAATCCAACCAATCTTGCTTGCACAATGGAAAGAGCCACGGGCTTATCTCTCCAGCGAATTAAATTAGCTAAAGGTGTGCGTTCATGAGCCCATGCTAAAGTCTCAATTAATTCCTGCCAATACCCCCGCCAGGAAATTAAGAACATAAATCCAGTAGCCCAAACAAGATGTCCAAATAAGAACATCCACGCCCATACCGATAAACTATTCATCCCAAAAGGATTATATCCATTGATAAGTTGTGAAGAGTTTAACCATAGGTAATCTCTTAACCATCCCATCAAATAAGTGGAGGATTCATTAAATTGTGAAACGTTGCCCTGCCATAATGTGATATGTTTCCAATGCCAATAAAAAGTAACCCACCCAATGGTATTTAACATCCAGAAAACTGCCAAATAAAATGCGTCCCAAGCAGAAATATCACAAGTACCGCCGCGCCCTGGGCCGTCACAAGGAAAACTATATCCAAAATCCTTTTTATCTGGCATTAATTTGGAACCGCGTGCATCTAAAGCGCCCTTTACTAAAATCAATGTAGTTGTATGCAAACCTAGAGCAATAGCATGATGAACCAAGAAATCCCCAGGTCCTATTGTTAAGAAAAGCGAATTACTATTCTCATTAACAGCATTCAACCATCCGGGCAACCATAGGCTTCGACCCGCATTGAAAGCGGGGCCATTCGTTGAAGATAAGAGTATATCGAACCCATATGTCGTCTTGCCATGAGCAGATTGTATCCATTGGGCAAATATAGGTTCGATCAAGATTTGCTTTTCTGGAGTACCAAAAGCAAGCATGACGTCGTTATGAACATAAAGGCCCAAGGTATGGAATCCTAGAAAGAGGCTAGCCCAACTTAAATGAGATATGATAGCTTCTTTATGGTCTAACATTCTTGCCAATACATTATCCTCATTCTGTTCCGGATTGTAATCCCTAATGAAAAAAATAGCTCCATGAGCAAAAGCCCCTGTCATGATGAACCCTGCAATATATTGGTGATGAGTATATAAAGCAGCTTGAGTAGTAAAGTCTTGTGCTATGAATGCATAAGGAGGTAAAGAGTACATATGTTGAGCTACTAAGGAAGTAATAACCCCTAAAGAAGCTAGAGCAAGACCTAACTGAAAATGAATCGAATTGTTGATTGTGTCATAAAGGCCCTTATGCCCACGCCCTAATCGACCCCCCGGAGGAGTATGCGCTTCTAAAAGATCTTTAATACTGTGCCCAATTCCGAAGTTAGTTCGATACATGTGACCGGCAATGAGAAAAATAAATGCAATAGCTAAATGATGGTGAGCCATATCGGTCAGCCACAAACTTTGTGTTTGTGGATGGAATCCCCCAAGAAGAGTTAGAATGGCAGTTCCCGCTCCTTGAGCGGTACCAAATAAATGATTACTCGAATCAGGGTTTTGGGCATAAAGATTCCATTGACCCGTCAAAAGGGGTCCCAACCCCTGGGGATAGGGTAATACATCTAAGAAATTATTCCATCGAACGTACTCCCCCCTGGATGCGGGAATAGCAACATGAACTAAATGTCCTGTCCAAGCCAAAGAACTTACCCCGAAAAGTCCTGACAAATGATGATTGAGACGAGATTCCGCGTTTTTGAACCACGAAAGGCTTGGTTTCCATTTGGGTTGTAGATGTAACCAACCCGCTATTAAGGACAGCGTAGAAAGAAATAATAGAAAAAGAGCTCCAGTATAAAGATCCTCATTGGTGCGTAATCCTATTGTATACCACCACTGATAAACTCCAGAATAAGCAATATTCACTGGACCAGCAGCACCTCCTCGAGTAAAGGCTTCCACAGCGGGTTGACCAAAATGAGGATCCCAAATCGCATGAGCAATAGGTCTTACGTGTAAAGGATCCTGTATCCATGATTCAAAATTTCCTTGCCAAGCTACATGAAACAGATTTCCGGACGTCCATAGAAAGATTATTGCTAATTGCCCAAAGTGAGAAGCAAAAATGTTCTGATAAAGACGTTCTTCAGTAATATCATCATGACTTTCGAAATCATGTGCGGTAGCAATACCAAACCAAATACGACGAGTAGTGGGGTCCTGAGCTAAGCCTTGGCTAAACCTGGGAAATCTTAATTCCATAATGCCTTTCAAATCCTCCTAGCCACTATCCTACTGCAATAATTCTCGCTAAGAAGAATGCCCATGTCGTGGCAATTCCACCCAGAAGGTAATGGGTTACTCCTACAGCGCGTCCTTGTATAATGCTCAAGGCTCTAGGCTGAGTAGCAGGAGCAACTTTTAATTTGTTATGAGCCCAAACGATAGATTCAATGAGTTCTTGCCAATAACCACGGCCGCTGAATAAAAACATTAAACTGAAGGCCCAGACAAAATGAGCACCTAAGAAAAAAAGACCATATGCAGATAATGAAGAACCATAAGACTGAATGACTTGCGATGCCTGTGCCCACAAGAAATCTCGAAGCCACCCATTAATCGTAATGGAACTCTGTGCAAAGTTTCCCCCTGTAATATGAGTTACCACCCCTTGATCACTTATAGTACCCCAAACATCCGACTGCATTTTCCAACTGAAATGGAAAATGACTACCGAAATTGCATTGTACATCCAGAATAAACCTAAGAAAACATGATCCCAGGCGGATACTTGACATGTTCCCCCTCGGCCAGGCCCATCGCAAGGAAAGCGAAAACCTAGATTTGCTTTATCGGGTATCAAACGGGAACTCCGAGCAAATAAAACACCTTTCAAAAGTATTAATACAGTCACATGTATGGTAAATGCATGAATGTGATGGACTAAAAAATCTGCGGTTCCTAATGGAATAGGTAACAAAGCCACTTTGCCACCTACTGCTACTAACTCGCCGCCTCCCCACGTTAAGCTAGTACTTGTTGTTGCACCAGGAGCTGTTACGCCAGGCGCAGTAGCATGGATATTTTGTACCCATTGAGCAAAGATAGGTTGTAATTGTATGGCAGTATCCGAAAACATATCTTGTGGACGGCCTAAAGCACTCATGGTATCATTATGAATGTACAAGCCAAAACTGTGAAAACCTAGAAATATACATACCCAGTTAAGGTGGGATATGATTGCATCGCGGTGTCTAAGGACGCGATCTAATAGATCGTTGTATCGAGTAGTTGGATCATAGTCTCTTACCATAAAAATTGCTGCATGTGCAGCAGCACCGACTATTAGAAATCCGCCAATCCACATGTGGTGTGTGAACAAGGAAAGTTGTGTACCATAGTCAGTAGCTAGGTATGGATAGGGAGGCATAGAATACATATGATGGAGCTACAACAATGGTTGTAGAGCCTAGCATAGCTAGGTTAAGAGATAATTGAGCATGCCATGACGTTGTTAAGATTTCATAAAGACCCTTATGGCCTTGTCCTGTAAATGGGCCCTTGTGAGCCTCCAAAATATCTTTAAGTCCATGGCCAATACCCCAATTGGTCCTATACATATGACCTGCGATTAGGAAAAGAATAGCAATAGCTAAATGATGGTGCGCAATATCGGTCAGCCAGAGACCACCGGTTACTGGATCTAGTCCTCCGCGAAAAGTCAGAAATTCTGCGTATTTGGACCAATTTAAAGTGAAAAAAGGGGTTGCTCCTTCGGCAAAACTAGGATAAAGTTGAGCCAAAAGGTCCCGATTCAAGATAAATTCATGAGGAAGTGGTATCTCTTTAGGATCCACCCCAGCGTCAAGAAATTGGTTAATTGGTAAAGATACATGAATTTGGTGCCCCGCCCAAGAAAGAGACCCAAGTCCTAATAATCCCGCTAAGTGGTGATTCAACATGGATTCTACATCTTGGAACCAGGCCAATTTGGGAGCGGCTTTGTGATAATGGAACCAACCAGCAAAAAGC
>NW_028260900.1:0-35888 GCF_056163025.1 Triticum urartu | reverse complement strand
GTCATTATGTATTGAACCGAGGAAAAAGCCTCTGTAACGGTTGGTCGGTAGTAAAAAGTCATAGCAAAACCGGTAGCGACTTGTACTAGAAAACAAGTAAGTGTAATTCCCCCTAAACAATAAAATATGTTGACATGGGGAGGAACATATTTACTAGTTATATCATCTGCAATTGCCTGAATCTCAAGACGTTCCTCAAACCAATCATATACTTTATTGAGATAGGTAACTAACCCGAGTCCCCCTCTAAGAGCCGTATATGAAAATTTCATCTCGTACGGCTCAAGCAGAAACACAAAAATTTTCAACGAATATTAGAAAAAAGGTTCAAAACTTCATCAGCCACTGAATTGGGTCGATTTGCCTTGAAGATATCAAATAAGAAAAATCCGGAATATCTTCTTTGTGATGATAATGCCAAAAAATCTCAAGTTGGCGCGTCTTTCTTTCTTCCTTTCCCTTATGTTGGTCATTAGAGGCTTCTTGACTTTTCTCTTCCCTATAAAGGATTTGTTTTTTTATGCGTAATATAGAAATTATCTTGTTGAGATCCTATGAATCAGTTCAATTAAAACCTTAGATTCATACTAGAGCCACGATGATTTAGTCTCAAGCTAAACAAAAGGCAAGGGTTCTTCGAATAAGAACCGCTTGATAATCATTTATTGAATCAGTGTAATGACTCGACAAAATCGAGAGAAAAAAAGTTGTCTTTTGGGCAAACAAAATTGGAAGGAAGAAAATTTCTTTTTTATTTTTATTTAAGAACTACTTGAATTTTTCAGTCTGGTTGCGAGGTCTTAATAGTGAGTATGAATCATAGTTCCATTTTTTTTTGATCCACTCTATCTATTTCGTGTTCCAGATACTAGAATAAATAATATCTGACGAATTAGAATCATCTTGATAGAGATAACAGGCCCTTTCTATGTATTATCAATAGGATCAATTCTAACAAGTCACACACTCATATTCCAGAGATACCGAAACAAAAAAATTCCGCGGTCGAACTACCATAATATCTAGAAATGTAGATCTTAAACTAGAAAGGCTTTTTTGGATGGAAAAACTCTGACTTCCTAGTTTTAGTTAGTAGAAACCTAATTGGTTAAAATTCCGTCCAGTAAAACGGAAGAATTATAAATTTCTAAAATGATAGATAGGAATATAGCGAATAAAGCCATTGCGATCCCCATAAAAGGAGTAGTCCCCCAACCCGGGGCGACTTTCCCATATTCCGAATTCAAGGGTTTCAGTAAACTACCTGCACCAGTTCGTTTTGGCCTAGGTTTAGAACTATCTTCAACGGTTTGTGTAGCCATAAATTCTATTTAATCATTGGTGTTGACTTTGTATACTATTCCGTTGTAGTTGTAAATACACGATCTTTTCGTAGATCCATTGTAATCTTGAAATTCTATAAAAATGGAAACAGCAACTTTAGTCGCCATCTCCATATCTGGTTTACTTGTAAGCTTTACTGGGTATGCCTTATATACCGCGTTTGGGCAACCCTCTCAACAATTAAGAGATCCATTCGAAGAACACGGAGACTAATTTAAGTAAGAAGTCTCCCAGATAGGGGGACTTCTTACTTAAATGAAATTATTTTATTCTTTTAGTTGGAGTTGGTGGAACCTTAGGTGGTTCTCGGAAGAAGATAGCGAAAAAAATTATCCCTAAAGTCGAAACTAAAAGGAACGTATAAACCAATGCTTCCATAGATTCGATCCTGGTTTATTTACAATTATAACTTCCACACCTATTCATTTGTCATTTGGGATAATTTCCCATATAAAGAAAGAAAAAGAGTCAAAGAAAGGATGGGAGATGTTTCCCATGTCAAATCAAAAAAGAGAGGTGAAAGATACTATAACAATGTGTATCAAACTGCCTGTTTCCTTGTAGTTGGATCTCCCACTTTTTGGAATGTTCCAAATTCCACTTGAGCATCCAAATCTGGATCAATACCAGCAAAAACATCTCGGAACAATGTTCTAGCGCCATGCCAAATGTGTCCGAAAAAGAAGAGCAAAGCAAAGGTAGCATGACCAAAAGTGAACCAACCCCTTGGACTGCTGCGAAAAACACCATCAGATTTCAAAGTAGCCCGGTCTAATTCAAAAATTTCCCCTAATTGAGAACGCCTCGCATATTTTTTTACAGTAGCAGGATCAGAATAACTTACTCCATTAAGTTCGCCACCATAGAACTCCACCGTTACACCTACTTGTTCAACACTATATTTGGATTCTGCTCTTCTAAAAGGAACGTCTGCTCTAACAATTCCCTCCTCATCTACCAAAACAACCGGAAATGTTTCAAAAAAAGTAGGCATACGGCGTACAAAAAGCTCACGTCCTTCTTTATCTCTAAAGACGGGATGTCCTAACCATCCAACAGCTATTCCATCCCCATTGTCCATTGAGCCTGCTCTGAATAATCCCCCTTTTGCCGGATTATTACCAATATAATCATAAAAGGCTAATTTTTCGGGAATTTTAGACCAAGCTTCTGATAAACTAAGATTTTCGGCTAAACCATTGCTAACTCTTCGATATATTTCTTGCTGAAAGTATCCCTGATCCCACTGATAACGAGTAGGCCCAAATAATTCGATTGGGGTCGTTGCTGACCCATACCACATAGTTCCAGCAACTACGAAAGCTGCAAAAAAAACAGCAGCGATACTACTGGAAAGTACAGTTTCAATATTGCCCATACGTAATCCTTTATATAGACGTTGAGGCGGACGGACACTAAGATGGAATAAGCCCGCTAATATACCCAATGTACCCGCAGCAATATGATGAGAAGCTATTCCCCCCGGAACAAAAGGATCAAAACCTTCTGCACCCCACGCTGGATTTACAGCTTGTACTTTTCCAGTTAGTCCATAAGGATCGGATACCCATATCCCAGGACCATACAAACCCGTTACATGAAATGCCCCAAAGCCAAAGCAAGCCACCCCTGCAAGAAATAAATGAATTCCAAAGATCTTGGGCAAATCCAAAGAGGGTTTTCCCGTCCGCTCATCAGAGAATATTTCTAGGTCCCAATATACCCAATGCCAGATCGCTGCCAAGAAACACAAGCCAGAAAACACAATATGCGTACCTGCCACACCTTCATAACTCCAAATACCCGGATTTGTTACAGTTCCTCCTGAAATACTCCAACCACCCCACGAATCCGTTATTCCTAAACGAGTCATGAAGGGAATTACGAACATACCTTGTCTCCACATTGGATCCAGAACAGGATCAGAGGGATCAAAAACTGCTAATTCGTATAAAGCCATTGAGCCAGCCCAACCAGAAACTAGAGCTGTGTGCATTATATGCACCGCAAGCAATCGACCCGGATCATTCAATACGACAGTATGAACACGATACCAAGGCAAACCCATGGAAATACCCCTTTAGCAAAGAAAAATAGACACGATGTCGCTTTATTTTATCGCATTGAAAAAGACTATCCATATCCTATGTACCTAACCCTTCTAGGGGATTCTGTGTCAGAAAGCGCGAATATTTATTTCATTCCATTAAAAATAAGAAGCCAATTCTGTTCATAAGAAGAAAGAGAAGCAGATCTATTCTATACTCGATAAGTGCCAATATGCAATGGGTAACTTGGCCAATTTGGAAAAAACGAAGAATAGATCGCTACCCCTCTTTGTTTAGCATTCAAATCACCCATTCCCTTTTCTTTATTCAATCTGTCTTACATTCCTTATATGTATAACCTTTCAATCTACGTATTAATAGAATCTATAATATTCATATAGAATAAGAATAAAAATTAAGACAATAAACTGCGGATTCTTTCTTTCTGTTCCATTCTTACGTTTCCATATTAAAGTGTGGTTTTCTTACTTAAATTTAATAATATTAATCTAATATGCCCATTGGTGTTCCAAAAGTACCTTACCGGATTCCTGGAGATGAAGAAGCGACTTGGGTTGACTTATACAATGTTATGTATCGAGAAAGGACACTTTTTTTAGGTCAAGAGATTCGTTGCGAGATCACGAATCATATTACAGGTCTCATGGTATATCTGAGTATAGAAGATGGAATTAGTGATATTTTTTTGTTTATAAACTCCCCAGGCGGGTGGCTAATCTCAGGAATGGCTATTTTTGATACGATGCAAACGGTGACACCAGATATATATACAATATGCCTCGGAATAGCCGCCTCCATGGCGTCCTTCATTCTGCTTGGAGGAGAACCCACCAAGCGTATAGCATTCCCTCACGCGAGGATTATGCTTCACCAACCTGCTAGTGCTTATTATCGGGCAAGGACACCAGAATTTTTACTAGAAGTAGAAGAGTTACACAAAGTTCGCGAAATGATCACAAGGGTTTATGCAGTAAGAACAGGCAAGCCTTTTTGGGTTGTATCCGAAGACATGGAAAGGGATGTTTTTATGTCAGCAGACGAAGCCAAAGCTTATGGACTTGTCGATATTGTAGGGGATGAAATGATTGACAAGCACTGCGATACTGATCCAGTGTGGTTTCCAGAAATGTTTAAGGATTGGTAGTGTCCGGATTTCTTGTAAAGTTATTTCACAGCTAAATTCGTGTTTTCCTCGATTTAATAGAAAATAGAAAGACTTCATGATGAGCAATCATCAGGTTAAGATGGATCTAAACCAATCCATTTTTTTCTATATACATACAACATGCCGACGGTTAAACAACTTATTAGAAACGCAAGACAGCCAATACGAAATGCTCGAAAAACGGCCGCGCTTAAAGGATGCCCTCAGCGTCGAGGAACATGTGCTAGGGTGTATGTGCGACTCGTTCAGATCATGACTTCAAACAAATATAAAAAAAATTGAAGTATCCATGATTAGTACCAATGAATAGGATATAGCTTCTCTATCCTAGATTTCTATGGTATATGGAATTTATGGTTTCCTTTGGTGCAAATCCAATTATCTAAATTGGAAATAAGAAGCAATTCTCCCATTGGTAGCAAATGGTTATCCATTAAGCGGAGGAAATAGTAATAAAAAGAAAAAGGCTTATGCTCCTTTATCTTAAAAGAACGGACTAACAGGGTCAGCTACTTAGCCAACTTTCATAATTAAATACCGTCACTGTATGGATAACTCTTATTGTGAAAAGAGCTATTTACTCTATAATGGATAGGTAGAGCCAAAGAATGTGGACTATACAAGTTCGCAATACCTTTTGATGAAAGAAAGGGCTCCGGTGTATAGAGAGGGCCTCACCGTTTAAAAGGGAACCATAGAAACGATGGAACCCACTATTTTTTTTAGTATTATTAGAATGAATTTGTTATTTCGTATAGAAATAACTGAACGGAGTGGAATAAAAAATCGTGGTTGGGAAGGTTACTATAGCAAAAGCCATTGGAATTAATATTTTATATATCGGAATAATTAGTTTTGTTATTAATGAGAAAAAGGGTGGCTAAAAGAAGAGAAATCATTAGTTATTCATTAAGGTTAATTTGATTCAATGACCAGAGTTCCGCGAGGATATATAGCCCGGAGACGACGAACAAAAATGCGTTCATTTGCCTCAAACTTTAGAGGGGCTCATTTAAGACTTAATCGAATGATTACCCAACAGGTAAAAAGAGCTTTTGTTTCCTCTCATCGAGATAGAGGTAGGCAAAAGAGGGATTTTCGTCGTTTGTGGATCACTCGGATAAACGCAGCAACGCGGGTATATAAAGTATTCGATAGTTATAGTAAATTAATACACAACCTGTACAAGAAGAAATTGATTCTTAATCGTAAAATGCTTGCACAAGTAGCTGTATCAAATCCAAATAATCTTTACACGATTTCCAATAAAATAAAGATCATCAATTAAAGGTATAAATAAAGTAATATACTGGAATAATAAAAGATGAATTCCCGGAGAGGGAACTCCGGGAAGATACAATAAATTAAGATTAAGTGGTAGGAATCAACGAGCTGGATTACTTTCTTTATAATATATATAGGTCTGGCCCTTTCGAATTCGAATAAAACATCAACAATCGGAACTTAAGTTCCGGTTGTTGTTTCTTAAATTTTGGTTGTTGTTTCTTAAGTTTCGATTGGAATTGTACTTTTGCGTTAATTGAGGAATATGTCTATTTTTTCTGGGTCTAGAACCTGTAATTATTGAAATTGACTGGGCTTGAAATTGCTTTTCGTTCTCATAGTTACGAAACGGTAAGAAAGATAAAATACGAGCCTGTTTTATAGCAAGAGTAATTAATCGTTGTTGTTTCAAGGTTAATCTATTTATTCGTCTCGATAATATTTTTCCTTGTTCACTAATAAATCTATTAATTAAACTCATGTTTCTATAATCAATTCGATCTCCCGGGCCAATCCGGGGACGCCTACGAAAAGGTTGTTTAGATTTACGAAAAGGTTGCTTGAATTTACGAAAAGTTTGCTTGGATTTACGAAAGGGTTGCTTGGATTTATTAAAAGTTTGCTTGGATTTACTAAAGGGTTGCTTAGATTTAAGAAAAGGTTGTTTAGATGTATACATGATTTATTCCTTATTTAAAATTTGAAAATTTGAAAATTCACTTCTTTATTTTATTAATTTAGGATCCAGAAGAAGTAGTTTTTCTTTGATCCATATCTTATTTGATTCATATTATAGTATATGAATACCCTCTATACATATGAAATAATATCTACCGGAAATCAGATGAGTTGATTTGTATTTTGTATTCTATACTATGTTTTCTTTATATATTAAATATGAAGTTCTTACTCTTTCTGTTGTTTGGAAAGATCAAACACACGATGTTCCTATTTCTTTATTTCGTGATGAGTCGTATGCTTGCGACAATAACGACAAAATTTTTTGAATTCTAATTGTCCGGGTGTATTGTGGCGATTCTTTTGAGTACTATATCTAGAAATCCCCGTCGATTCCTCATTGGCACCTTTTCGAACACAACTGATGCATTCCAAAATAACTCTGATTCTAACATCTTTTCCCTTGGCCATGAACCTCCTTTTCTTTTTGGATTGACTTAACTTAATTCTTCTACTTATTCTTTTATTCTTCTATTTTGAATCCGAAGAAGAAGAATAAAATTCATTAGAATAATTTTTTTTTATTCTTTAATTAAGTAATAAAAAATAGAGAAATAATTAAAGAATACAATCCTTGTCGAATTAGCAAAGATTTTGGTTCGAAATCCTTTCATTTAATTAGCCAGCCCCGCCTTTTCTATGCTCTGATTTCTGAGGCCTTATTTAGCTTGGGTACCCCTTTAAATTGAATTTCTATTTTCAAAAATGGGGTTTACCAAATTTTTAATGACTCTGAGGTTCAACCCAATCCATCTTTTCTTTCTTTTTCCTTCCGATACTAAAAAAAGATTGAAAAGGATCAAATTTTGTCATATCACGAAGAAATCTATCCCTCCCATAGCAATAACTAGAATTAAAAAAAAGGGAATGACAAAGCATCTGGGAATAAACGATTAATTTCTATCAATAAACCTGCTAAAGCACCAAACCATAGAGTACTTAGCACGGGTGCTACAGAGAGATATGTTTTTATATCCCGCATTGAAAATCCTCCTTCCTTGTTGGAATACATATATGATCATAAACTCTTGCCCAAGATTGTTATGCTATATATAAAATGAACCATATCGACGAAATTTTCCTATCCCTAAAAAAGAAAAAGATGACCCCTTCTTCCTATATATTACCAAGGAAAAGTAATCCTTCTTTTATAGGCGAAATTATATTGGATTTTATATGTATATAATTCCTTAATTATATGAGACCAAAAAGAAGAAATGACACGAGGGTTCTATATATAGATAGAGAAAGAAAGAAGAAGAAAATTATGATGTGGAAAAGAAGACAGGAATTGTGTACAATGGCATTGTACAACAATTTAATTTGGAAAAGGGATGTAGCGCAGCTTGGTAGCGCGTTTGTTTTGGGTACAAAATGTCACAGGTTCAAATCCTGTCATCCCTACCTATTACTTCTTTCTTCTTTATAGGCAGTAGCGACGAGATCAATTAAAGTAAAGTGGGTATAACTTGAATTTGTGGAGACTATACGTACGTGAGATACATTAGGAATAGAAAAAGATTTTCTTTTTGAATGAATGAAAGCGCTCTTAGTTCAGTTCGGTAGAACGCGGGTCTCCAAAACCCGATGTCGTAGGTTCAAATCCTACAGAGCGTGATTCCATCTATTTTATGTCGAAGCAGAGTAAAATAACTTAACAAAATTGAATTGTAACTCCAATTTCAATTTGACCTCCTCTCTGGTCTGGAGGAGGTCAATCAAAAAAAAAAAATGACTCAATCAAAGATCCAACTGATCCCCACGCCTGTATTGCAAATACGCAGTCACGAATAATCCCGCTAAAGTAATAGGAATTAGGCCTAAGACGATTCCAAATAGAAAAACTTCAATCATTTCGATTTGTTCGAGGGGATAAAAAAAGAGGTACGATCTATCCCTAAATAGTACTCTAAATTATCCACGAATCTCAATGACCAAGAAAAGAATTCCTAATTAGTCTGGAAAAGAGTCGTAGAATGCCAGGAATCCCAAAGAAAGATTTTTCTTTTCTGAATTATAATTATTCAGTCAATTCAAATAAGGCGTATCTTGTTCAAGCCAATAAATAGAGCTGGGGTTATAGTTAAAGCAGCCAGTAGAAAACCAAAATAACTAGTTAAAGTAAGCATGAAAGAGTTAAATTCCATTTATTTTTTTTTACTACACTACATATGTTGGTAAAGCATTTACCTAAGTTATGGAAAATTCATAATTCATCAGTTATTTTAGATAATACTAAAAAACAAGATAGAGTAAGATACAGAAGTGTAAAAGAAAGTGGATTCATCAGATGATACATGAGTCCCTAATTCCGAATCAAGAGATTTGTTGTGGAATTTGTCAATTGAGTAAAGTAATAATATTAAGAACTAGATCATCTAACCCCATTGAATGAAAAAAAGAAATTCAATTTTCAGGGAAATTTTTGAATAAGAGATAAATAAACAATTGAATTTGAAAAAAAAAACTTCTTTCTATTTTGGATAATTTCTTTTTCAATAGGACCCTCTTTTTGGAGTGAACGATCGAATATTCCCCTATTCCTTCTTATTTTAACTGATTGTATTCCATATGGAATAAGAGGAGAACAAAAGCATTCCACGACCTGCCAAGGGGCTGTTAAAAAAAAAAAAAAAAGAAAGCTCTTCCTTGAATTTACTTTATTTTTATTCCTTTTTCGAACTCCAACCAAAGTAGATTCGAAGACGAGTCACTTCAATTATCCTTTTAAGTTCTATTCTATCTTCTGTCTTTCCCTATTTCATCTCGTAAAGTTCCGCGCTCGCAGTTTGGTCAAGAAAGTTAGACCTAATCCAACAAACAATACAAGGATGAATTACGAATTATGAAAGGATAGATTTCACATATACTTGTCCTTGTATTGTGTCAGTATGAGAATATCCTTCCTAAATTATTTATCCAAACCTATTGATCATTAACTTAGATTTTCCCAAGATTTTGGCTGCTATTCCGAATTACTCTATTATTCCGAAGCCAATGAAAAGTAAGTAGAACCTACAAAAATGGGGTTTTCTATTGATGCCTTGAATAACATATAGCTTACCTATAGACAAAAAAAAAATAAAAAAGTAATTATGTTTCGGAACCAGGCAAAACCAGATTGCTGTGCCATAGGAAGGATAGCTATACTAATTCGGTATACTCAAAATACACCTTTGGTACAAAATTGACAATCTCACAAGGATGAAATATCAGTAATTTTCTATTTACTGGTCGATCCCATCTTTTACGGAATCAATTCCTTTTTTGAATGTACAAAAATTTTGGGAGTTCAGCATGTCTGGAAGCACGGGAGAACGTTCTTTTGCTGATATTATTACCAGTATTCGATACTGGGTTATTCATAGCATTACTATACCTTCCCTATTCATTGCGGGTTGGTTATTTGTCAGTACGGGTTTAGCTTATGACGTGTTTGGAAGTCCTAGGCCAAACGAGTATTTCACGGAAAGCCGACAAGGAATTCCGTTAATAACCGACCGTTTTGATTCTTTAGAACAACTCGATGAATTTAGTAGATCCTTTTAGGAGGCCCTCAATGACCATAGATCGAACCTATCCTATTTTTACAGTGCGATGGCTGGCTATTCACGGACTAGCTGTACCTACTGTTTTTTTCTTGGGATCAATATCAGCAATGCAGTTCATCCAACGATAAAACAAATTCCAACTATAGAACTATGACACAATCAAACCCGAATGAACAAAATGTTGAATTGAATCGTACCAGTCTATACTGGGGTTTATTACTCATTTTTGTACTTGCTGTTTTATTTTCCAATTACTTCTTCAATTGAGAGAAAGAAAGAGACTAATAAGAATTCTCTTATCCCATTTGGAAGGATACCATCCTTATAACTACCCATGACTGTTTTTGTCTCTAGCATGACCAATTGATAAAATGTGGAGGAAAGTAGGGGAAATGGCCGATACTACTGGAAGAATTCCTCTTTGGCTGATAGGTACTGTAGCTGGTATTGCTGTGATTGGTTTAGTAGGTGTTTTCTTTTATGGTTCATATTCTGGATTGGGTTCATCTCTATAGTAATCGGAGGGACCAGATTGTAAACATGAAAAAGTAGGAGCTTAGCGGGTCCTTACCCCCCTTTATCTGATTAGAGCGGAAAGGACCCGCGGAATTTTTATTTTACTCTTATAACGCGAATTGAATCTATTCGATTCACTCTTATGAAGCAACAAGAAAAAGAGATCACTCGAGGATCCAATATCTTATTCCACGAAGGAAGTATCCTGAAAATCCTTGATTTAGTTTCGAGTAATAAACTAATAAAACCTTAATCAAAACTATTCAACTAGCCTAAAAATAAAAAAACCTTCAATGGAAGAGTTTACTTTTTTTTTGCAAAATTTCTGTAAATTTGAAGTTGAACTTAATTAAACAAGCCAAGCAATTTGCTCACAATCACAAGAAATTTTTCCCCCGCCATATTTTCTTCCCCTCTGTTTGTCCACTACCTCGGCTAAACCTAAGCAAAAGAAAAAGAGGTCCAAGAGACAGACCCGAATAAAGAAGAAATAGTAATCTTTGACGAATTAGGAAGAAAAAGGATTCTTATTTTGATACAAGAAGAATCGGCACAAGAAAAAGGCTTTTTCTTGTGCCGAATAGACGATTAAGAAGACCTGCAATCCCTCCGAAAAAGAAGAAATTTTAATTTGATTGTTCTCGCCTTTGCCTTGGATTCTCTTCTTTTGCATGGGATATAAATAAGGAATTCCAGACATCTCATAAACAAAAAGCAGTCTAAACAAAAAAAGGATTTCCAAAATAGATCATAGATAATTCTAGCAATTGCCAATAAATCGAGGCTTTTTACCAACTTGATGGTAAGAAATCCCGGGACCTAGAAATTCATTTCGTACAATTGAACCTTTTCAAACTGTTTCTTTTTGAGAACCAAAAAAACTTGTGCCAAAATAACGGATGCGAAGAAGAACAAAAGGCCTTGGACACGTAATGGATCCTGAAGCACGATTTCTGCGTCCCCCTGACCAAAACCTCCCACATTAGGATTGCTTGTTAATGGTTGATCAAGCTTGATGGATTCCCCCTCTGAAACAAGAAGTTCTGGTCCGGGAGGTATAATATCAATCACTTGGCGTCCATCTGATGCATCAACTATGGATATTTCATACCCCCCCTTTTCTTTACGTAGTATTTTTCTTACTATACCTGTTGACGTAGCATTATAGACTGTATTGTTACTCTTGCTACCATCAGGATAGATCTGTCCTCTTCCTCGGTTTCCCCCTACATATATGGGATATTTTAAGAAATGAGCATCTTTCTTCGTAGCAGGATCAGGGGAAAGAATGGGAAAGACAATTTCACTATATTTCTTACCGGGAACAGGGCCTATCACAAGAATGTTTTTTTTATCGGGACGATAACTCTGAAAAGCAAGATTTCCTATCTTTTCTTTTAACTCAGGGGAAATACGATCGGGCGGCGCTAATTCGAATCCCTCGGGCAAAATAAGAACAGCACCTACATTCAACCCTCCCTTTTTTCCATTAGCAAGAACTTGTTTCAATTGCATATCATAAGGAATTCGAAGAACTGCTTCAAATACAGTATCGGGAAGCACAGCTTGGGGAACTTCAATATCGACGGGCTTGCTAGCTAAATGGCAATTGGCACATACAATTCGTCCAGTTGCTTCTCGTGGGTTTTCATAACCCTGCTGCGCAAAAATGGGATATGCATTTGAAATAGATGTCCGAGTTATTACGTATATCATGATCGATACAGAAATCGATCGAGTTATCTGTTCCTTTACCCAAGAAAAAGTATTTCTATTTTCCATGTCCAATCGCAGATCCCAGAATTTCTACAATAAATTAGATAGGTAGCTAAGCTAATCTAGTTCCCTATACACGAATCTGTTGTCATTCTACTGCAACAGTTGTACTGCAATGATGAATACCTTAAAGTAGGTATAAATAGAAAGAATTTTGCTAAAATGGAAAAGGGCTTTCTTTCTAAAAAAAGATGCTTGCTAATTTGATTAATATTAATATCGGGAGATCAAATGAATTTATGCTTCACTAATTGAATGATAAATGACTACAAGCGAAGGAGATAGACGATTTAAACAAAAAAAGACCCAAAATTTCAAACATGTATCTAGAATTACTGGAAAACTACAAACAAAAATAGTGAAAATAAGCTCGTTAGGAGCCCATCCAAAATCGTTGTAGACCCAACGAATTACTAGTTCCCAACCACGGGTGGAGTGAAATCCAACAAAAAAATCAGTAACTAAAAGAATAAAAAAAGCTTTTATTGAGTCATTTAAATTATAGAAGAATTCCTGAACCCAAGAATTCAAAATGACAAGTTCCTCTTTACCCAGAAAAAAAGAACCACTTAGAATAGCCAAACAGATTATATTTGTCGAGAAATGCAAAATGGTATGGAGATGATCCTCATTATTTATTTTGACCCATTGTATTATTTCCTTGTGTATTCCTGTAGGAGGTTTTTGTACATGTGTCTTTAGTTTCCCTTTTATCATCTCGTCCAAGAGAGAAAGTTCTTCTAATTCTATGAATCTTTCTAGAATCCTTTTCTCTTGAATATCAGTTAAGAGAGTTTCGGATTGCCTGGTATTCCACCAATTCTTAATCCAAAGTTCCAGACATTTGTTAAATGAGGAAGAGACCCCCCAAGGCAAAAGTACGATAAATACAAGATATAGTAAAGAAGGCAATGCTTTCTTTTTTTTCATTTTTGATCTGTAAATGGAGTTGTTAATGAATATGCTTCATTCGCTGACTCTATTCCATTCCCTGACTCTATATGATGATATTTCTATTTCATGATATTTCTATTTCTTTGAAGCAAAAACTCTATAGGTTTGATACCCTGTATCTATTCTTCTTTTTTGTATATTAGTTATTAGTGGAATTTCAGTGCATTGGGTTCTTTCTTAGATCTAGATGGAATGAAATAGTGAAATAGAATAAAAAAAAAGCCCTTTCGGATGAAAAAGGAAGAATAGTATGCGATATATCTAACTTGGATAAAAAAAAATTAAAAGCAAATTTCTCTTATCCTCGTTTGTTCCTTCCTTTAGATAAATACTTAAAAATCCCCTTACAATAACAAATCCAATTTAGAAGGGACTTCCTCCCTGTGTTGAGAAAACTTTTCTTCTTCCAATTCTTCTTTTCTTCATTCAACTCAGTTCAAAAAAGATACCTCAAAATACTTCAATTGGTACGCGCAAGAAATAGGCCAATTCGGCAGCTTTTTGTTCAATTTCTCGTGGAGTAAAAAATTTATCATCAGTACGAGTCAAGGGAATGATCCCCTGGCCCCGGATTTCCATATAAAGAATACGACGAGGATAAAGACCCTCTTTAACCTGAATTCTAATTGATTGGATATCCCGCATAAGGAATCGAAGGAAGACGCGACGTTTTATTCCAGGGAATCCCCAACGAAAAATGCACACTATTCCCTCTTTTCTATCGAATCGGTCATAACCACTACCTACATTCCACAAAATAGTACACCACAAGTAGGAGCTAATGAATAGGCCTGCGATTCCGTAGAAAGACATCACGACCCCCTGCGGAAAAAAAAGAATTTCTTGAGATGGAAGTATAGATATAATATTCTTACCAAGATAACTGGAAATCCCAACCGATAAGAATCCTAGTGAACCTAGAAAAAGAATACAGGCCCAGAAAAAATTACCCCTTTTTCGAGAACCTTTTAGAAGTTCTACCCATATGTGTTCTGATCGCCAATTCATATTAGATATACTAAATCCAGCAGCGGTCGATTGAAATTGAGAGAATAAGCTAAATAATTTTGACTTTACTTTTTTTGATTCTGAAATCGCCTTCAGCAACTAGTACTCCTGTGAAATAATAGGTTAGATACATTGACTTTCTATTCAAAAAATATTCGTTGATTCAATTAAAATAAATAAAATAAAACTCGCTATACCTGGCTCTGCATATTCATGCATTTATGCTCGTAGCCTATATCCGCATCCATAACCGTTTTTCATTTGTGTGTAGAAAGTGTGTGTAGAAAAAGCCACATACCCTACCATATTATATTACTTACACTAAAAAATACTAGACAATCTTATTTTTTTGCACATAAAGAAATAAAGAAGTCATTGCAATTGCCGGAAATACTAAGCCTACTAAAGGCACGAAAATAGAAGGTAAGTTTAAATCCGTCATGGAATAGGTGTCTCAATTCAAATTTACTATTTCTATCTAGTCGAAAAATATCTTAAGATTCTTATGATATAATTAAGTATATCTATTATAAGGAATATTGACTATTGTATTGTATTTTTTATTTTTAGTTTGAAAAATATTCTGTAAAAAAAATGAAAGGATAATAAGAAAATTCCAAAAAAGGAGAACTAATTAAAAAGATTTTATTTTGATTTTCCCATCCTCATGGCCTTTCTATCTTTCTAATCTAATTTGAAATTGGATTCAAAAGAAAGCGGTTAGAATTTACTTCCTGCATACATACTTCTCTAGAAGCGCATACAATAATGCGTGGTAAAGGCGGAAAAATAGTATATTCAATCAAAATCAAAGGGCAAATTATCTTACCTACTATAGATCCCCTACTACCCTCTTAGACTTTAAAAGGCGATATACCACCCAAAGAAAGGGTATGAAAATGCCGGGTGGAGTTAGCTTTTCGACGAAGACCTGTCCCGTGCAGCGAAGCCCTGTTAGTAAGACCCCCCGCAATAATGGATTATAGAAGAATATTATTCCAAATACTCCTCTGGACGCATATAGTAGCATTGCGATTCCGAATCTTTTTTATTTATGAATATGAACAGAAAAAATTCATTGTATCGTTGGGTCGGAGCGGAGGTTTGGTCCAGAAAAATTAGAAACAAAACGTCTACTCTACCGCATTGAAGTCTATAGCGCTGTATTTCCACGAAAGTATAATTCTTACCATCAGGATACGATCCTTTCTTTTGAACTAAACGTCTCTACGATGGGTCCAGGTTCTATGTCCAATCCCAAATCAAGGATTTCTCGCTCTTGATCGGAGTCATAAACTAAAAAAAAACTACCTTTTTATCCTTTTTCTCAAGGTTATAGAAAACTTCCTTATCTAGTTCTAGCATTTTGAAAAAAAAAAAATGCTTCTTTTTTTACACACAGTTCGAGTCACTTGTTGACTCACGATTACGCCTGTTAAAAGTTTCAAACGTCCTCTTTTTTGAAATTGAAAGAGAGTCCTATAAAAAGGTCTAACTTCCAAACTATGTCTTTTTTCATTCATTCTCCTTTAGTTTTTTTCTCTATCTAGAAGTGGAATAGAATAACCCGGTTGAAGGGTAATGATCATACGTCTGTAATGCATTGTATGGCCCAGAATAGGTCCTATTCTTCTACCTTTTCCAGGTAGTCGATGGCTATTCACAGCTACCACCTTAACACCAAAGAAGAGTTCGACCCAATGCTTTATTTCTGTCTTAGTGAATCCCGATTCGACATTAAAAGTATATTGATTCTTTCCCAATAAACGAAGACTTTTTTCTGTAAATACTGCGTATTTGATTCCATTATCATTATCATATGATAATACTATATTTTATTATTTTATTATTTTATTTGTATTTCTTTATTGTATTATACCTTAATATATATATTCTAGATATATAGAATAGACGAATCTCAATTTGTCAAGTCTCATGATCATATCATGATCTATTTTTATTCGGCTCAATCTTTTTTTTCTAAAAAAGATTGAGCCGAGTTTAATTGCAATCAATTAGAAGAATAAAGAAGAATTACTGCATTTCATAACTGATTTTTTTCTCTTTTTATTTCGTTTCTTTTTTATTTATACCTTCTTTATCTTTAGTTTTATCTAGTTAATCAATAGTATCTACCGGCTCGAACTCGAATTTGATCGCCTTCCATACTTCACAAGCTGCGGCTAGTTCAGGACTCCATTTGCAAGCTGCTCGGATAATTTCATTACCTTCGCGAGCAAGATCGCGCCCTTCGTTACGAGCTTGTACACAGGCTTCTAAAGCCACTCGATTAGCTGCTGCACCAGGTGCATTTCCCCAAGGATGTCCTAAAGTTCCTCCACCAAATTGTAATACAGAATCGTCCCCAAAGATTTCGGTCAGAGCTGGCATATGCCAAACATGAATACCACCTGAAGCTACCGGTATAACACCTGGCATGGATACCCAGTCCTGAGTGAAAAAGATACCGCGAGCACGATCTTTTTCAATAAAATCATCGCGCAATAAATCAACAAAACCTAAAGTCATTTCGCGTTCCCCTTCTAACTTACCTACTACTGTACCGGAGTGGATATGATCTCCCCCAGACATACGCAATGCTTTAGCTAATACACGGAAATGCATACCATGATTTTTCTGTCTATCAATAACTGCATGCATTGCACGGTGAATGTGAAGAAGTAGGCCATTGTCGCGGCAATAATGAGCCAAAGTAGTATTTGCGGTGAATCCCCCAGTTAAGTAGTCATGCATTACAATAGGAACCCCTAATTCTCTTGCAAATACAGCTCTCTTAATCATTTCTTCACATGTACCCGCAGTCGCATTCAAGTAATGCCCCTTGATTTCACCGGTTTCGGCCTGTGATTTATAAATAGCTTCGGCACAAAAGACAAAACGGTCTCTCCAGCGCATAAATGGTTGTGAGTTTACGTTTTCATCATCTTTGGTAAAATCAAGTCCACCACGTAGACACTCATAACACGCTCTACCATAATTTTTTGCGGATAATCCCAATTTTGGTTTAATAGTACATCCCAATAAAGGACGACCGTACTTGTTCAACTTATCTCTTTCAACTTGGATACCATGAGGCGGGCCTTGGAAAGTTTTTGAATAAGTAGAGGGGAATTCGTAGATCCTCCAAACGTAGAGCACGTAGGGCTTTGAAACCAAATACGTTACCTACAATGGAAGTAAACATGTTAGTAACGGAACCCTCTTCAAATAGGTCTAATGGATAAGCTACATAACAGATCCATTGGTTGTCTTCCCCAGCAACAGGCTCGATGTGATAGCATCGTCCTTTGTAACGATCAAGACTGGTAAGTCCATCAGTCCAAACAGTTGTCCATGTACCAGTAGAAGATTCGGCAGCTACTGCAGCCCCTGCTTCTTCGGGCGGAACCCCAGGCTGAGGACTTACTCGGAATGCTGCCAAGATATCAGTATCCTTAGTTTCATACTCTGGGGTGTAGTAAGTCAATTTATAATCTTTAACACCAGCTTGAAATCCAACACCTGCTTTAGTTTCTGTTTGTGGTGACATAAGTCCCTCCCTATAACTCTTGAATTAAGAATTCTCACAATAACAGGGTCTACTCGATGTTAATTAGGCGTAAATGAAACTTTAGCAAAAATCTCGTAAAACAAAAAGGATATTCAATTAATATAATATCAACTCATTAAAGAAAATTGAGGGCATGCTTAGGTTAATGAATATGTTTCATTCATATATAATGCGTACACCCTGTGTATGTTCTATCCTATAGGAATTCCAATATAGGAATTCGATAGGAATTGAGTTGTTGTTATGGTAAGTTAACACGGTTCGTTATTAAACCATGGATTTGATTTACCAAATCCATAATTATTGTATACTCTTTGATAGATATAGCGCAACCCAAATTAATTCCTAATCCTTATTTTACAAGTTCTTAATAGTTCTCTTTTCTTATTTTGAATGCAAATACCTAACTAAATACTAATAAAATTCTTTGTTGACAGCAATCTATGCTTCACAGTAGTATATATTTTGTATATCGAAGTCCTAGATAGGAAAGTAGAGTAGGCACAGATCCTCCACAAAAGGCAAAATGTATATGAAAAAAAAGATTGATTGAACTTTCCAATGGACTCATTCCATGAGTAAACGATTGAATGGGATTCGCTTGGGCAACGAAATCAAGTCCTGGTCCCCTTTTCTCTCTTATTGAATTAACTAATTCATTTCCTTTTTACTTTTGGATTTTTTTTGATTTGATTTGGCATTATTCAACAATAAAAAAAGAAAAATTTCGACAAATTCCTTTTTTTTAATTATGTGATAATTATGAGAACCAATCCTACTACTTCTCCTCCCGGGGTTTCCACAATTGAAGAAAAAAGTACAGGTCGTATCGATCAAATTATTGGACCCGTGCTGGATGTCACTTTTCCCCCAGGCAAGTTACCTTATATTTATAACGCTTTGGTAGTCCAGAGTAGAGACACTGCCGATAAGCAAATTAATGTGACTTGTGAGGTACAACAATTATTAGGAAATAATCGAGTTAGAGCTGTAGCTATGAGTGCTACGGACGGGTTGATGAGAGGAATGGAAGTGATTGACACGGGAGCTCCTCTCAGTGTTCCGGTCGGTGGAGCTACTCTCGGACGAATTTTCAACGTTCTTGGGGAGCCTGTTGACAATTTGGGTCCTGTAGATAGTAGTGCAACGTTCCCTATTCATAGATCTGCGCCTGCCTTTATCGAGTTAGATACGAAATTATCCATCTTTGAAACAGGTATTAAGGTCGTCGATCTTTTAGCTCCTTATCGACGTGGAGGAAAAATAGGACTATTTGGGGGGGCTGGAGTAGGTAAAACAGTACTGATCATGGAATTAATCAATAACATTGCTAAAGCTCATGGGGGCGTATCCGTATTCGGTGGAGTAGGGGAACGGACTCGTGAAGGAAATGATCTTTATATGGAAATGAAGGAATCCGGAGTAATTAATGAAAAAAATATTGAGGAATCAAAGGTAGCTCTAGTCTATGGCCAAATGAATGAACCACCGGGAGCTCGTATGAGAGTTGGTTTAACTGCCCTAACTATGGCGGAATATTTCCGAGATGTTAATAAGCAAGACGTGCTTTTATTTATCGATAATATCTTTCGTTTTGTTCAAGCAGGATCAGAGGTATCCGCTTTATTAGGGAGAATGCCCTCCGCAGTGGGTTATCAACCTACTCTTAGTACAGAAATGGGTTCTTTGCAAGAAAGAATTGCTTCTACTAAAAAGGGATCTATAACTTCGATTCAAGCAGTTTATGTACCTGCAGACGATTTGACCGACCCTGCCCCTGCCACAACATTTGCACATTTGGATGCTACTACCGTACTTTCCAGAGGATTAGCTTCCAAGGGTATTTATCCAGCAGTAGATCCTTTAGATTCAACCTCGACTATGTTACAGCCTCGGATCGTTGGCAACGAACATTATGAAACTGCGCAAAGAGTTAAGGAAACTTTACAACGTTACAAAGAACTTCAGGACATTATCGCAATTCTTGGCTTGGATGAATTATCGGAAGAGGATCGTTTAACTGTAGCAAGAGCAAGAAAAATTGAGCGTTTCTTATCACAACCGTTCTTTGTGGCAGAAGTTTTTACTGGTTCTCCAGGAAAGTATGTTGCTCTTGCGGAAACTATTAGGGGATTTCAACTAATCCTTTCCGGAGAATTAGACGGCCTACCTGAACAGGCTTTTTATTTGGTGGGTAACATCGATGAAGCTAGCACGAAAGCTATAACCTTAGAAGAGGAGAACAAATCGAAGAAATGAAATTAAATCTTTATGTACTGACTCCTAAGCGAATTATTTGGGATTGTGAAGTGAAAGAAATCATTTTATCCACTAATAGTGGCCAAATTGGCGTATTACCAAACCACGCCCCCATTAACACAGCAGTAGATATGGGTCCTTTGAGAATACGCCTCCTCAACGACCAATGGTTAACAGCGATTCTGTGGAGCGGTTTTGCGAGAATAGTTAATAATGAGATCATCATTTTAGGAAATGATGCGGAACTGGGTAGTGATATTGATCCGGAAGAAGCTCAAAAGGCACTTGAAATAGCCGAAGCTAACTTGAGTAAAGCTGAGGGTACGAAAGATTTGGTTGAAGCGAAGCTCGCTCTCAGACGAGCTAGGATACGAATCGAGGCTGTCAATTGGATTCCCCCATCCAATTGAAGACAATCCAGTGGTTTATAGTTGATACAAAGAAAAAGGGAAGAGGGGTAGAAAAAGTTATTAGATAGCGAAGCGAAGTAAGTCCAATGCTATCTAGTAATTTTTCTACCTACTTACCTACTATTGGATTTGAACCAATGACTCCCGCCGTATGAAAGCAATACTCTAACCACTGAGTTAAGTAGGCAATTTATCACCACAAAGGAAGACCCATTACTTCGATCGATTATATATTGAATCCCTTTTCTAAGCAATACCGCTCTGTTATTGGTCTGTTATATACTAAATACTAAACTAAATACTAAACAGATACAGATCAAAGGGGTATCCTCTGGCATTAGAAAATATTCATCTTGACAAGAAATTATCTATATGTTAAGATATCTCTGATAAGGGCTATAGCTCAGTTCGGTAGAGCAACTCGTTTACACGTGCGCCAATGCTTTTCAAAGGAGCTTATTATGCAATGAACATAATCGATCTTATTGCAAAATCAATGTCTTACTTCATAGATTCGAGAGAATAGGAGAACAGTAGCCTGACAAACAGTCGGTTCAGTCCGATTCAGGTGCCAATTCAGGTGCCTAATCAAATAGAACCCTTATGGATTTGCTAGTTGATAAGGTAAATATCCAGCCCACTAAATGCTAGGCGTAATGAGGATAAGGGCCTCCAAAAAACTTCTTTTCGTTCTATGAACTTTAAGGTGTATGAAGTCTCATAGTTAACTCTTGCAGTGGAACGATAGAGACTCCATTTCACTTAGGTTGATTTAATTTAGACCGGAGGCAGACCTAAGTCAAGGTAATCCTCCTTTGAAACACTTTGGTATTGCTCCTAGATAGATCATAATACAAAAAATCAATCAGAGCACAGGGAGCCATCTCATTATCTTTCCGTAAAGAAAAACTATGGTGGACTAACTGATCTTTAAATCAGTTTATGAAAGAGCCCAATGCAAAAAAATGCATGTTGGGTCTTTGAAACAGTTCAAATCATTTCGATAATAATCCGTTTGATCTGTTTTACCGAGAAGGTCTACGGTTCGAATCCGTATAGCCCTAATATGCCCTTTTTTAGATTTTAGGATCTCTATCCTATGTTTTCTTTAGTTTAGTATAGTTTTCATTTTCTCATTAGTATTTGTTTATAGACTGGATAGGCGCCTGCGACATAGAATAGAGATAAAAGCATTACCAAAGGCTCATTCATCGAAAATCAAAATCATACAGACAGGAAAAGAAAAACGAATTTCTATCAAATCAATAGAAGAAAGGATCCTTTCCCTGATTTGAATCCCGTCCTCCTTCAAATAGGATATCTCTAGACTTCCCTATAATAACTGCAATGATTTTATCCATTTTGCGAATTCCTACTTTGTTTTAAGTATATTTATTACTTTGTTTATAGATACATTATGTAAATTGATCAACTTTAAATAGAAAAAATAAAGTAAAGAGTAAATAAGAAAACAGAATATTCTGTCTCATAGTTCTGAAATAGAGTTCTTTATTTTTATTTTATAGTATTACTTCTCATTAATTATACTGCATAGATTAGTCCTACTATCTTAATTAGGTTCTAATTTAGTAGTATTCTCATTTTTATTTAATAGTCTCTTATTATTTTATTATTAAATATTAAATAAAGGATAGAGCTATTCTTTTTTCTAGAGATTCTAGAGAAAGCGAGACAAAGTGAAACGAGAAAGTTTTCTTTATATAAGAATTAGATCTACATACACCATATCTAAATAGAATGGAAATCCAAAAGAAAGGGAGTTGGGATTCCATTGGATGAATCTTTAAAGAAGATGCAGCACAGAGGAAACAAAGGCTAAACTTAAACTAAGCGCTTTTGTTTGAACAAAAAAGATTCTTGTTTCACCGAGGAAAAGAGAGAAGTTCTGGATAAATTGACAATGCTGAATTGAATTGACTAATTTAAGTTCCGCCTATTCCACATTAATGGGAGTACATTATGTTTCTGCTTCACGAATATGATATTTTTTGGACATTTCTAATAATAGCAAGCCTTATTCCTATTTTGGCATTTTCGATTTCAGGACTTTTAGCCCCGGTTAGTGAAGGACCAGAGAAGCTTTCTAGTTATGAATCGGGTATAGAACCCATGGGAGGGGCTTGGGTACAATTCCGAATACGCTATTATATGTTTGCGCTCGTTTTTGTTGTTTTTGATGTGGAAACCGTCTTTCTATACCCTTGGGCAATGAGTTTCGACGTATTGGGTGTATCCGTTTTTATCGAAGCTTTGATTTTCGTGCTTATCTTAGTTGTTGGTTTAGTTTATGCATGGCGAAAAGGAGCCTTGGAATGGTCTTAACTGAATATTTAGACAAAAAAAAAGAAGGAAAAGATTCTATTGAGACAGTTATGAATTTGATTGAGTTTCCCTTACTTGACCAAACAAGTTCCAATTCTGTTATTTCAACTACACCAAATGATCTTTCGAATTGGTCAAGACTCTCCAGTTTATGGCCCCTTCTATACGGTACCAGTTGTTGTTTCATTGAATTTGCTTCATTAATAGGCTCACGATTCGACTTTGATCGTTATGGATTGGTACCAAGATCAAGTCCTAGGCAAGCAGACCTAATTTTAACAGCCGGTACGGTAACAATGAAAATGGCTCCCTCTTTAGTGAGATTATACGAGCAAATGCCTGAACCAAAATACGTCATTGCTATGGGAGCCTGTACTATTACAGGGGGAATGTTCAGTACGGATTCCTATAGTACTGTTCGGGGAGTTGATAAGTTAATTCCTGTGGATGTCTACTTGCCGGGCTGCCCACCTAAACCGGAGGCAGTTATAGATGCCCTAACAAAACTTCGTAAGAAGATATCGCGAGAAATAGTTGAGGATCAAACTCTATCTCAAAATAAAAATAGATGTTTTACTACCAGTCACAAGCTTTATGTTAGGCGCAGTACTCATACAGGAACTTATGAGCAAGAATTGCTCTATCAATCACCATCTACATTAGATATATCTTCTGAAACTTTTTTCAAATCCAAAAGTTCAGTACCTTCCTACAAATTAGTGAATTAGGAGAGGGGCTCTTTTGTGTAGAAAAATAAAAAGCAGGGCAATCTTTCAAACTTGCATCCGAAATGTGAAATATTTATACAAAGAGGGAGAGATGAAGACAATGCAGCAGGGTTGGTTATCTAATTGGCTAGTCAAACATGAGGTGGTTCATAGATCTTTGGGCTTTGATCACCGAGGAATAGAGACTTTACAAATAAAAGCAGGGGATTGGGATTCCATTGCTGTCATTTTATATGTATATGGTTACAATTATTTACGCTCCCAATGTGCTTATGATGTAGCACCCGGTGGATCTTTAGCTAGCGTGTATCATCTTACGAGAATACAATATGGTATAGATAATCCAGAAGAAGTCTGCATAAAAGTCTTTGCCCAAAAGGATAATCCTAGAATTCCGTCTGTCTTCTGGATTTGGAGAAGTGCCGATTTTCAAGAACGCGAATCTTATGATATGGTGGGAATCTCTTATGATAATCATCCGCGCCTTAAACGTATCCTAATGCCTGAAAGTTGGATAGGCTGGCCCTTACGTAAGGATTATATAACCCCCAATTTTTATGAAATACAAGATGCTCATTGAATGATAAGAAATTCATGCTCACTTATACAACACAACTCCAGATTTTATTCAAGTCAAGGAATATTTTTAGGTTCTTTTCCTAGATGAAACGGAATACCTATTTATAATTAATTCCTAATTATACAAAAGCATTCCAGATAGACTGAGCAAAAAAAGGGTTTCATTTGGATTCCCCTATTTTGAAAATCGCATATTAATTTCCTTCATATGAACAGAAAAATAGGATGACTCAAAGAAGTTCTCTACCAGGAACTTTGTACCGCGCACATTACTTAGCACAACTAGGAAAATAAGATAAGATAAAGATAAGCAAGACTAAAAAAATATTCGTCGGAATAGCGGAATACAAAATTAAGAAACGCAAAAAAATAAAGGGGAATCTCACCCCCTTCTTTATCATAAAGAAAAGATATATTTTAAAACTTCTTTAAAAAGAAAAAGAAGTGCCTCTATATTTATATTATAGATTTATCCACTTAGATGAATAAATATTATTAATGAATATGTATCACAATCCATCTCGAGGTATTTGGATCAATACCTATTCGGTGGATCTTTTTTTTTTTTTTCTCTGCCAGGAACCAGATTTGAACTGGTGACACGAGGATTTTCAGTCCTCTGCTCTACCAACTGAGCTATCCTGACCTTTTCTTGTGCATCATCCTAGTAGAGTATTTGTATCTATGTCAATTAAAAGGACTAAAAATTAATTAAAGTATTTCAAATTTTAAATTTGAAAATGGGGGGGGTAGTCCTATGCATTGTGCATGGTTTACTTAAATAAAACTTAAAAATAGAGTGAATAACCAAGATTTCTTGCCGATACTCTAATAAAAAAGAAATCTATTCAATGAATAGGATAAGATCCATTGAGTTCTCTTCGCATTCCTTTGTGAAAGAGTAGAATGAGAAAGCTAATGAATCTTAAACCCATTGCATTGATAAAAAGAAAAAAAAGTGCATTGATAAAAAGAAAAAAAAAAAGAGGATAAATAATAATAATATAGTATAGTTAGGGAATAAAAGAGGATTTGGGGATAGAGGGACTTGAACCCTCACAACTTATAAAGTCGACGGATTTTCCTTTTACTAGAAATTTCATTGTTGTCAGTATTGACATGTAGAATGGGACTCTCTCTTTGTCCTCGTCCGATTAATCCACTTTTTTAAAGATCTCGAAAACTTTGAATTTTAATTGAAGAATTTGATTATTCAATATTCGATTGGAGTGGATTCACAATAATGAAAAAAAAAAATTATGATATGAGTTTTTTATTTCATAATCATTATCATTTCTAATTTCATTTTTAAAAAAGATAAAGAACCTATATTATAATTAGAATATAATATGAGTTCTGTGATTAATCGTTTGCTATGTCAGTATCTATACGTGTTTATTAAATGTATAAGGTATAAAACCCCTCTTTCTCTAATTTAGAACTAGAAGGAATTCCACTAACAACACAACGTAATTAACTCGATTCGTTAGAACAGCTTCCATTGAGTCTCTGCACCTATCCTTTTCCTTTGTATTCTAGTTCGAGAACCCCTTGTTTTCTCAAAACACGGATTTGGCTCAGGATTGCCCTTTTTTAATTCCAGGGTTTCTCTGAATTTGGAAGTTACCACTTAGCAGGTTTCCATACCAAGGCTCAATACAATCAAGTCCGTAGCGTCTACCGATTTCGCCATATCCCCATTTCCCTCTTCTTTGAGACCAGGATTCCTTGTGTAATTTCATCCATCTCTTAGTTTTTTTTTTGAATCATTGAGTTCATCACTCAACGTAGTCTAGCAGTTCAGTTCGACTCTATTTGAGAGACCTCGCTTGCTTATTGCAATTCAGAATTGAATTGATTCTATCCTTGATGTATTTGCAATTCAATCCGAATCAATATATCCAAAAGTTTTTATCTCCCCCACCTCCCGTCTTACTTTTTTATAGTATTCAAAATTATACTATAACGCTTGATATTTATTCTTTTTTTCTAATCAGAATTAGCAATTTTATTTACTCTGACTCTATGTTCCCCTTAGTGAAATATTAATCCTCAAATTATTAACAAATAATAAAGTCTATAATGATCGAATGAAAATACCAATAAATTCTATAATTTTATTTTTTAATATCCTATAGTTAAGCATATCAAGCTAACTTTATCTTTAAGAAGTTTTAGTATTTTTTTATTTTTATAAGTATAACTTCAAATTTAGAACTAGTTAATAGCTAAGATTAATAACTAATATCTGAGATTTTACGGATTTCCTATACTATACCTATTTCTATTTGTTACACTATTTCCGTTATGTAAGCCCACTTAGCTCAGAGGTTAGAGCATCGCATTTGTAATGCGAGGGTCATCGGTTCAAATCCGATAGTCGGCTTTTTTTTCTCTATCGATGTTCTACGAACAAGAATCTCTTTTTTTCCGAATTAAATGGAGAATCCAGGATCTTTTATGTTTTTTACCTTACAATTTTGCTAGATACAAAACAATAAAATAAATAATATATATACAAAAAAAAAAGATTTTGATGAAATTCCATTTTTTGGGGTACTTTAGTTGATTTTACTCTGTTTATCCTGTAGTTTAATTCAGTTTTAATTTCGATGTATTCTGTAATGTAAATACAATGAAATTAATTGTGTAAAATGAAATTTCAATAAAATAAAAAAAGGAGTCTTCATGTCCCGTTATCGAGGACCTCGTTTAAAAAAAATACGCCGTCTGGGAGCTTTACCAGGACTCACTAGAAAAACACCTAAATCCGGAAGTAATCTTAAAAAAAAATTCAATTCTGGGAAAAAGGAGCAATATCGTATTCGTCTTCAAGAAAAACAGAAATTGCGTTTTCATTATGGTCTGACAGAACGACAATTACTTAGATATGTACATATCGCTGGAAAAGCAAAAAGGTCAACAGGCCAGGTTTTACTACAATTACTTGAAATGCGTTTGGATAATATCCTTTTTCGATTGGGTATGGCTTCAACCATTCCTGGGGCCCGCCAATTAGTCAACCATAGACATATTTTAGTTAATGGTCGTATAGTCAATATACCAAGTTTTCGTTGCAAACCCCGAGATATTATTACTACGAAAGATAACCAAAGATCAAAAGGTCTGGTTCAAAATTATATTGCTTCATCGGACCCGGGGAAATTGCCAAAGCATTTGGCGATTGACACGTTGGAATATAAAGGACTAGTAAATAAAATCCTAGATAGGAAGTGGGTCGGTCTCAAAATAAATGAGTTGTTAGTTGTAGAATATTACTCTCGTCAGACTTGAACTTAACGAAAAAAGGAAAGGTTCATAGAATTTTCTTCCCCTTCCCCTTTCCCCGAACTAAATCGCCCTAAGACCATTACCATTAATTTGTATTTTCCCATCAACTAGCTAAAATTGATTAACCCTAGGATTAGGATCCTTTTTTCTTTTTTCCTCTATGTGTATTTTACATACCACAGTAATTTGCTATAGAGAATTTCTAATTTCTATTAAATCAAAATAAGATAATATAAGATATTATATTATTGCTGGAAAAAATTGTTATTTGATTTGATACATTGTGATCCTTAACGTTGATGAATTAAGAAAAACGGAAAGAGAGGGATTCGAACCCTCGGTAAACAAAAGTCTACATAGCAGTTCCAATGCTACGCCTTGAACCGCTCGGCCATCTCTCCTACATAACTTATTATGGAAAATAAACTGAGTGAATAGCGAGTTTTCTTATTCCTGCAGTACAGGTACAACCGCAACCACTCGGGGGTTCCATAGTTCTATTGGAAAAATTCCTTTTGATCTAAGTGGAAGGATACAGGATTTTTTACTAGAAATTGCGCTCGCTATAAAATAAAAGTTTTAATTTGGGTTTTCCCGCAACTAAAGAAAAAGAAAATGGAAGAATTCTTCTTATTGCATAATAAAATAAAGAAACCTTAGAATTCCGTTTGCATAAGATACGCTACACCATACTATCGAAATCAAAAATAGGGTATGAGACAATTAATAACTTTGAAAACACGAAATAGTTGATAACATAAGTTGTTGTTCAGAAATAGGAAAGTGGAATGAAATCCAGTCTTAGTCAAATATTTCATATCTCTTCGTGTCCAAGCAGAAGGAAAAGGATACAATTTGAGCTGAGCGGAAAATCCATATCTCTCTTATCCATTTAAAGCATATGGATTTAGAGTAGAGCATATGGATCAATCTATTTATAATTATAAGAATCGAATGTGTTTGTTTTTATGTTATTTTGTGAAGGAATGAAAACAATTCTATATAGAATGGGTTGGGAATTATGCCTAGATCCCGTGGAAATGGAAATTTCATTGATAAGACCTCCTCAATTGTAGCCAATATTTTATTGCGAATAATTCCGACAACCTCAGGAGAAAAAAAGGCATTTACTTATTATAGAGATGGTGCGATTTGACTCTTTTTTTTGCTTTTTTTTAGCCCTACCTATACCTCAGTCTTACGAAAAAGAGAGGGGGGTTGGCATAGAGAGAACCAAATTTGTAAAGCAAACAAACCCACGCTTCGGGAAGGTGAGGCGAACTAACAATTCCTTCCGTCGTGTATCCTCGATTGATGCGGCTTCAGATACTTCAATTGTAGATTTGAGTATTGAGCGAAAGGTTACACCTACAGGATATGGTATGGTATGGATTACAGGCCAATCCTACTCTATTAGTATCCGTAGGCAGCATAGGGGAGAAAAGCACTACACCTAGAAATAGGAATCAACAAGAGAAAAACTTTGTTAGAAATTACCCCTTTCCTGATCGGTATCAGGGCTGGGAAGAATGGTTGGGATAACAAACAACCATCAGGTTTGTACTTTGGATACCCCTATAACCATCAAAGATCGTTGAAGTAGCTAATTCCTCTAAATAGGAGGCGTTGAGAACAAAGAAATTATTGGAGCTATCGTTTTCCTCTAGCATTAATAGAATTCATTGGTGTTAAGAAAAACCTCTTGTGGGAAGGTTGGCTAGAGATTTCTTGGAAAAATACCAGCCCCTTTCGGTTCATAATGAGACGGGACTAATTCTATTTTGATTCTATAGATTATTTCGCTTAGTACTATTATGTACAGAAGGGAGGAGCCGTATGAGATGAAAACCTCATGTACGGTTTTGGAACGGAGATTTTTTGAATAGAATGAACGACCGTAACGGATGTTGGCTCAATCCGAAGGAAATTATGCGGAAGCTTTGCAAAATTATTATGAAGCTACGCGACTAGAAATCGATCCCTATGATCGAAGTTATATACTCTATAACATAGGCCTTATACACACAAGCAATGGAGAGCATACAAAGGCTTTGGAATATTATTTCCGGGCACTAGAACGAAACCCCTTCTTACCGCAAGCTTTTAATAATATGGCCGTGATCTGTCATTACGTGCGACTATCTCCACTATAGAAAGAAAAAAAAAAAAGAGAGGATCAAATTTTCTAGTAAATACTAGAAAAAAAGGGCTTTCTACATAGGGATCGTAAAAACAACGATTTTTCCCTATCAGCTGTAGGAAGGAAGGACACTTCACGAGAATCAAAAAACGAAGAAAGTATGGCCTATACTACTACTCTATGGATAAAGTTTCTCAAATTGATAGAGAAAGCACCGTAAAGATCAATTAGTGAGCGACTGGGTCGATACAACTAAAAAAAACTGCTTACTTATCCCATGATATGGGGCAAAATTTAGGAATCCGCTTATGTAATAGAGCCGATCCACTAAGGGATTAAGCAGCGGTGTAGTATCAGATCCCAAAGATAGTAAGTTCTTTTTTCTTTCTTATGGAAAAAAGTCTTTTTCAAGGATTCTATAGAGATTTCATATATGAAACCGGGATAGTTACCTCTCAGAAAATTTGAACGAAGGCTCTATATCTATCTATGCTTCATTCTTCTGAAGGTGGGAAAAAAGATCAAACTGATTATTGATAAAAATTAGGGTTTGAAACTTAGGTAATTAATTTCTTCTGCTTAACCCAAGAACAAATTGGATCGATTTTTGATAAATCGAATTCAGTTAAGATAGGGGAAATTCAGATAGCAATTTCTGAGCCGTATGAGGTAGGAAACTCTCAAGTACGGTTCTAAGGGAAGGAACTTCCTATTCCGACCGAGGAGAACAGGCCATTCTACAGGGTGATTCGGAAATTGCGGAAGCTTGGTTTGATCAAGCTGCTGAATATTGGAAACAAGCTATAGCGCTTACTCCGGGAAATTATATTGAAGCACAGAACTGGTTGAAGATTACGAAGCGCTTTGAATTTGAATAAGACCATGCTCCTTCTTTTTCATAAAATGGGTGGTTTGGTTGTTGATCCATTAATCAAATAAATTAGGTCGTAAGATCGAATCAAGAATTTCATTATATCCATTTCTTATACCTTCTATTTTATATGATATTTCATAAGAATAAACCATAGGGATAGGGTCTAGAATAGAAGTAATAAAGTGAATAAAAAGAGGGGGCAATCTAAATATTGCTAATATATTAGGACCATCTTATTAATAATTCTAATGAGTTATCTTGGAATTTAGAATCAAATAAAAAACCCTATATTATGCTCAAGGAAAGTAGATATAGATAGGAGCTTATGCCCTCAAAAAAAATACACTAGTTTCTTAAATTAAAAATAAAAAAGATTTTTTTCTTACGTCGAGAAATATTTGTTTTTCAAGATAAACAATGTCCGTTAGGCACCTAATCTTTATGTCATAATAGACCCGAACACTTGCCTCGGATTGACTTCAATATATAATTGCTCCAGTGAATAACTAAAAAAAAAATAGAAGGATGGTAGATAGTAAAGAAAAGAACTAATCACAATATCTATCTTTCAAAATCTATCTTTCAAAATCTATCTTTCAAAATATATATCTTTCAAAGATTCACTAAAAAGACAGTTGGCGGGTCTCTTTGTATGTCTTGTCCGGAAAGAGGAGGACTTAATGATTATTCGTTCGCCGGAACCAGAAGTAAAAATTGTTGTGGATAGGGATCCTGTAAAAACATCTTTTGAGGAATGGGCCAGACCCGGCCATTTCTCAAGAACACTAGCTAAGGGCCCTGATACTACCACTTGGATCTGGAACCTACATGCTGATGCTCACGATTTCGATAGTCATACTGGTGATTTGGAGGAGATTTCTCGAAAAGTCTTTAGTGCTCATTTCGGGCAACTTTCCATTATCTTTCTTTGGTTGAGTGGCATGTACTTTCATGGCGCCCGTTTTTCCAATTATGAAGCATGGCTAAGTGATCCTACTCACATTGGACCCAGTGCTCAGGTAGTTTGGCCTATAGTAGGGCAAGAAATATTGAATGGTGATGTAGGCGGGGGTTTCCGAGGAATCCAAATAACCTCTGGTTTTTTTCAGCTTTGGCGAGCATCTGGAATAACTAGTGAATTACAACTCTATTGTACTGCAATTGGTGCATTGATTTTTGCAGCGTTAATGCTTTTTGCTGGTTGGTTCCATTATCACAAAGCCGCTCCCAAATTGGCCTGGTTCCAAGATGTAGAATCCATGTTGAATCACCACTTAGCGGGATTATTAGGACTTGGGTCTCTTTCTTGGGCGGGGCACCAAATTCATGTATCTTTACCAATTAACCAATTTCTTGACGCTGGGGTGGATCCTAAAGAGATACCACTTCCTCATGAATTTATCTTGAATCGGGACCTTTTGGCTCAACTTTATCCTAGTTTTGCCGAAGGAGCAACCCCTTTTTTCACTTTAAATTGGTCCAAATACGCAGAATTTCTGACTTTTCGCGGAGGACTAGATCCAGTAACCGGTGGTCTCTGGCTGACCGATATTGCGCACCATCATTTAGCTATTGCTATTCTTTTCCTAATCGCAGGTCATATGTATAGGACCAATTGGGGTATTGGCCATGGACTTAAAGATATTTTGGAGGCTCACAAGGGCCCATTTACAGGACAAGGCCATAAGGGTCTTTATGAAATCTTAACAACGTCATGGCATGCTCAATTATCTCTTAACCTAGCTATGCTAGGCTCTACAACCATTGTTGTAGCTCATCATATGTATTCTATGCCTCCCTATCCATACCTAGCTACTGACTATGGTACACAACTTTCCTTGTTCACACACCACATGTGGATTGGCGGATTTCTAATAGTCGGTGCTGCTGCACATGCAGCAATTTTTATGGTAAGAGACTATGATCCAACTACTCGATACAACGATCTATTAGATCGCGTCCTTAGACACCGCGATGCAATCATATCCCACCTTAACTGGGTATGTATATTTCTAGGTTTTCACAGTTTTGGCTTGTACATTCATAATGATACCATGAGTGCTTTAGGCCGTCCACAAGATATGTTTTCGGATACTGCCATACAATTACAACCTATCTTTGCTCAATGGGTACAAAATATCCATGCTACTGCGCCTGGCGTAACAGCTCCTGGTGCAACAACAAGTACTAGCTTAACGTGGGGAGGCGGCGAGTTAGTAGCAGTAGGTGGCAAAGTGGCTTTGTTACCTATTCCATTAGGAACCGCAGATTTTTTAGTCCATCACATTCATGCATTTACCATACATGTGACTGTATTAATACTTTTGAAAGGTGTTTTATTTGCTCGGAGTTCCCGTTTGATACCCGATAAAGCAAATCTAGGTTTTCGCTTTCCTTGCGATGGGCCTGGCCGAGGGGGAACATGTCAAGTATCCGCCTGGGATCATGTTTTCTTAGGTTTATTCTGGATGTACAATGCAATTTCGGTAGTCATTTTCCATTTCAGTTGGAAAATGCAGTCGGATGTTTGGGGTACTATAAGTGATCAAGGGGTGGTAACTCATATTACAGGGGGAAACTTTGCACAGAGTTCCATTACGATTAATGGGTGGCTTCGAGATTTCTTGTGGGCACAGGCATCGCAAGTCATTCAGTCTTATGGTTCTTCATTATCTGCATATGGTCTTTTTTTCTTAGGTGCTCATTTTGTCTGGGCCTTCAGTTTAATGTTTTTATTCAGCGGCCGTGGTTATTGGCAAGAACTCATTGAATCTATCGTTTGGGCTCATAACAAATTAAAAGTTGCTCCTGCTACTCAGCCTAGAGCCTTGAGCATTATACAAGGACGCGCTGTAGGAGTAACCCATTACCTTCTGGGTGGAATTGCCACGACATGGGCATTCTTCTTAGCGAGAATTATTGCAGTAGGATAGTGGCTAGGAGGATTTGAAAGGCATTATGGAATTAAGATTTCCCAGGTTTAGCCAAGGCTTAGCTCAGGACCCCACTACTCGTCGTATTTGGTTTGGTATTGCTACCGCACATGATTTCGAAAGTCATGATGATATTACTGAAGAACGTCTTTATCAGAACATTTTTGCTTCTCACTTTGGGCAATTAGCAATAATCTTTCTATGGACGTCCGGAAATCTGTTTCATGTAGCTTGGCAAGGAAATTTTGAATCATGGATACAGGATCCTTTACACGTAAGACCTATTGCTCATGCGATTTGGGATCCTCATTTTGGTCAACCCGCTGTGGAAGCCTTTACTCGAGGAGGTGCTGCTGGTCCAGTGAATATTGCTTATTCTGGAGTTTATCAGTGGTGGTATACAATAGGATTACGCACCAATGAGGATCTTTATACTGGAGCTCTTTTTCTATTATTTCTTTCTACGCTGTCCTTAATAGCGGGTTGGTTACATCTACAACCCAAATGGAAACCAAGCCTTTCGTGGTTCAAAAACGCGGAATCTCGTCTCAATCATCATTTGTCAGGACTTTTCGGGGTAAGTTCTTTGGCTTGGACAGGACATTTAGTTCATGTTGCTATTCCCGCATCCAGGGGGGAGTACGTTCGATGGAATAATTTCTTAGATGTATTACCCTATCCCCAGGGGTTGGGACCCCTTTTGACGGGTCAATGGAATCTTTATGCCCAAAACCCTGATTCGAGTAATCATTTATTTGGTACCGCTCAAGGAGCGGGAACTGCCATTCTAACTCTTCTTGGGGGATTCCATCCACAAACACAAAGTTTGTGGCTGACCGATATGGCTCACCATCATTTAGCTATTGCATTTATTTTTCTCATTGCCGGTCACATGTATCGAACTAACTTCGGAATTGGGCACAGTATTAAAGATCTTTTAGAAGCGCATACTCCTCCGGGGGGTCGATTAGGGCGTGGGCATAAGGGCCTTTATGACACAATCAACAATTCGATTCATTTTCAGTTAGGTCTTGCTCTAGCTTCTTTAGGGGTTATTACTTCCTTAGTAGCTCAACATATGTACTCTTTACCTCCTTATGCATTCATAGCACAAGACTTTACTACTCAAGCTGCTTTATATACTCATCACCAATATATTGCAGGGTTCATCATGACAGGGGCTTTTGCTCATGGAGCTATTTTTTTCATTAGGGATTACAATCCGGAACAGAATGAGGATAATGTATTGGCAAGAATGTTAGACCATAAAGAAGCTATCATATCTCATTTAAGTTGGGCTAGCCTCTTTCTAGGATTCCATACCTTGGGCCTTTATGTTCATAACGACGTCATGCTTGCTTTTGGTACTCCAGAAAAGCAAATCTTGATCGAACCTATATTTGCCCAATGGATACAATCTGCTCATGGCAAGACGACATATGGGTTCGATATACTCTTATCTTCAACGAATGGCCCCGCTTTCAATGCGGGTCGAAGCCTATGGTTGCCCGGATGGTTGAATGCTGTTAATGAGAATAGTAATTCGCTTTTCTTAACAATAGGACCTGGGGATTTCTTGGTTCATCATGCTATTGCTCTAGGTTTGCATACAACTACATTGATTTTAGTAAAGGGCGCTTTAGATGCACGCGGTTCCAAATTAATGCCAGATAAAAAGGATTTTGGATATAGTTTTCCTTGTGACGGCCCAGGGCGCGGCGGTACTTGTGATATTTCTGCTTGGGACGCATTTTATTTGGCAGTTTTCTGGATGTTAAATACCATTGGGTGGGTTACTTTTTATTGGCATTGGAAACATATCACATTATGGCAGGGCAACGTTTCACAATTTAATGAATCCTCCACTTATTTGATGGGATGGTTAAGAGATTACCTATGGTTAAACTCTTCACAACTTATCAATGGATATAATCCTTTTGGGATGAATAGTTTATCGGTATGGGCGTGGATGTTCTTATTTGGACATCTTGTTTGGGCTACTGGATTTATGTTCTTAATTTCCTGGCGGGGGTATTGGCAGGAATTAATTGAGACTTTAGCATGGGCTCATGAACGCACACCTTTAGCTAATTTAATTCGCTGGAGAGATAAGCCCGTGGCTCTTTCCATTGTGCAAGCAAGATTGGTTGGATTAGCTCACTTTTCCGTGGGTTATATATTCACTTATGCAGCTTTCTTGATTGCCTCAACATCAGGCAAGTTTGGTTAATTTAGTTTGTTTTTTTGTACTGTATCAGCACCTAGTTCATTACTCTTGATAGAGAGGGAGGATCTGCCTTTTTAGATTTCTTTTTCTATTTATTTTTCCATCTAGGATTAGAACCGTATACTTGG
>NW_028260899.1:12500-54296 GCF_056163025.1 Triticum urartu | reverse complement strand
GATAACTCATTAGAATTATTAATAAGATGGTCCTAATATATTAGCAATATTTAGATTGCCCCCTCTTTTTATTCACTTTATTACTTCTATTCTAGACCCTATCCCTATGGTTTATTCTTATGAAATATCATATAAAATAGAAGGTATAAGAAATGGATATAATGAAATTCTTGATTCGATCTTACGACCTAATTTATTTGATTAATGGATCAACAACCAAACCACCCATTTTATGAAAAAGAAGGAGCATGGTCTTATTCAAATTCAAAGCGCTTCGTAATCTTCAACCAGTTCTGTGCTTCAATATAATTTCCCGGAGTAAGCGCTATAGCTTGTTTCCAATATTCAGCAGCTTGATCAAACCAAGCTTCCGCAATTTCCGAATCACCCTGTAGAATGGCCTGTTCTCCTCGGTCGGAATAGGAAGTTCCTTCCCTTAGAACCGTACTTGAGAGTTTCCTACCTCATACGGCTCAGAAATTGCTATCTGAATTTCCCCTATCTTAACTGAATTCGATTTATCAAAAATCGATCCAATTTGTTCTTGGGTTAAGCAGAAGAAATTAATTACCTAAGTTTCAAACCCTAATTTTTATCAATAATCAGTTTGATCTTTTTTCCCACCTTCAGAAGAATGAAGCATAGATAGATATAGAGCCTTCGTTCAAATTTTCTGAGAGGTAACTATCCCGGTTTCATATATGAAATCTCTATAGAATCCTTGAAAAAGACTTTTTTCCATAAGAAAGAAAAAAGAACTTACTATCTTTGGGATCTGATACTACACCGCTGCTTAATCCCTTAGTGGATCGGCTCTATTACATAAGCGGATTCCTAAATTTTGCCCCATATCATGGGATAAGTAAGCAGTTTTTTTTAGTTGTATCGACCCAGTCGCTCACTAATTGATCTTTACGGTGCTTTCTCTATCAATTTGAGAAACTTTATCCATAGAGTAGTAGTATAGGCCATACTTTCTTCGTTTTTTGATTCTCGTGAAGTGTCCTTCCTTCCTACAGCTGATAGGGAAAAATCGTTGTTTTTACGATCCCTATGTAGAAAGCCCTTTTTTTCTAGTATTTACTAGAAAATTTGATCCTCTCTTTTTTTTTTTTCTTTCTATAGTGGAGATAGTCGCACGTAATGACAGATCACGGCCATATTATTAAAAGCTTGCGGTAAGAAGGGGTTTCGTTCTAGTGCCCGGAAATAATATTCCAAAGCCTTTGTATGCTCTCCATTGCTTGTGTGTATAAGGCCTATGTTATAGAGTATATAACTTCGATCATAGGGATCGATTTCTAGTCGCGTAGCTTCATAATAATTTTGCAAAGCTTCCGCATAATTTCCTTCGGATTGAGCCAACATCCGTTACGGTCGTTCATTCTATTCAAAAAATCTCCGTTCCAAAACCGTACATGAGGTTTTCATCTCATACGGCTCCTCCCTTCTGTACATAATAGTACTAAGCGAAATAATCTATAGAATCAAAATAGAATTAGTCCCGTCTCATTATGAACCGAAAGGGGCTGGTATTTTTCCAAGAAATCTCTAGCCAACCTTCCCACAAGAGGTTTTTCTTAACACCAATGAATTCTATTAATGCTAGAGGAAAACGATAGCTCCAATAATTTCTTTGTTCTCAACGCCTCCTATTTAGAGGAATTAGCTACTTCAACGATCTTTGATGGTTATAGGGGTATCCAAAGTACAAACCTGATGGTTGTTTGTTATCCCAACCATTCTTCCCAGCCCTGATACCGATCAGGAAAGGGGTAATTTCTAACAAAGTTTTTCTCTTGTTGATTCCTATTTCTAGGTGTAGTGCTTTTCTCCCCTATGCTGCCTACGGATACTAATAGAGTAGGATTGGCCTGTAATCCATACCATACCATATCCTGTAGGTGTAACCTTTCGCTCAATACTCAAATCTACAATTGAAGTATCTGAAGCCGCATCAATCGAGGATACACGACGGAAGGAATTGTTAGTTCGCCTCACCTTCCCGAAGCGTGGGTTTGTTTGCTTTACAAATTTGGTTCTCTCTATGCCAACCCCCCTCTCTTTTTCGTAAGACTGAGGTATAGGTAGGGCTAAAAAAAAGCAAAAAAAAGAGTCAAATCGCACCATCTCTATAATAAGTAAATGCCTTTTTTTCTCCTGAGGTTGTCGGAATTATTCGCAATAAAATATTGGCTACAATTGAGGAGGTCTTATCAATGAAATTTCCATTTCCACGGGATCTAGGCATAATTCCCAACCCATTCTATATAGAATTGTTTTCATTCCTTCACAAAATAACATAAAAACAAACACATTCGATTCTTATAATTATAAATAGATTGATCCATATGCTCTACTCTAAATCCATATGCTTTAAATGGATAAGAGAGATATGGATTTTCCGCTCAGCTCAAATTGTATCCTTTTCCTTCTGCTTGGACACGAAGAGATATGAAATATTTGACTAAGACTGGATTTCATTCCACTTTCCTATTTCTGAACAACAACTTATGTTATCAACTATTTCGTGTTTTCAAAGTTATTAATTGTCTCATACCCTATTTTTGATTTCGATAGTATGGTGTAGCGTATCTTATGCAAACGGAATTCTAAGGTTTCTTTATTTTATTATGCAATAAGAAGAATTCTTCCATTTTCTTTTTCTTTAGTTGCGGGAAAACCCAAATTAAAACTTTTATTTTATAGCGAGCGCAATTTCTAGTAAAAAATCCTGTATCCTTCCACTTAGATCAAAAGGAATTTTTCCAATAGAACTATGGAACCCCCGAGTGGTTGCGGTTGTACCTGTACTGCAGGAATAAGAAAACTCGCTATTCACTCAGTTTATTTTCCATAATAAGTTATGTAGGAGAGATGGCCGAGCGGTTCAAGGCGTAGCATTGGAACTGCTATGTAGACTTTTGTTTACCGAGGGTTCGAATCCCTCTCTTTCCGTTTTTCTTAATTCATCAACGTTAAGGATCACAATGTATCAAATCAAATAACAATTTTTTCCAGCAATAATATAATATCTTATATTATCTTATTTTGATTTAATAGAAATTAGAAATTCTCTATAGCAAATTACTGTGGTATGTAAAATACACATAGAGGAAAAAAGAAAAAAGGATCCTAATCCTAGGGTTAATCAATTTTAGCTAGTTGATGGGAAAATACAAATTAATGGTAATGGTCTTAGGGCGATTTAGTTCGGGGAAAGGGGAAGGGGAAGAAAATTCTATGAACCTTTCCTTTTTTCGTTAAGTTCAAGTCTGACGAGAGTAATATTCTACAACTAACAACTCATTTATTTTGAGACCGACCCACTTCCTATCTAGGATTTTATTTACTAGTCCTTTATATTCCAACGTGTCAATCGCCAAATGCTTTGGCAATTTCCCCGGGTCCGATGAAGCAATATAATTTTGAACCAGACCTTTTGATCTTTGGTTATCTTTCGTAGTAATAATATCTCGGGGTTTGCAACGAAAACTTGGTATATTGACTATACGACCATTAACTAAAATATGTCTATGGTTGACTAATTGGCGGGCCCCAGGAATGGTTGAAGCCATACCCAATCGAAAAAGGATATTATCCAAACGCATTTCAAGTAATTGTAGTAAAACCTGGCCTGTTGACCTTTTTGCTTTTCCAGCGATATGTACATATCTAAGTAATTGTCGTTCTGTCAGACCATAATGAAAACGCAATTTCTGTTTTTCTTGAAGACGAATACGATATTGCTCCTTTTTCCCAGAATTGAATTTTTTTTTAAGATTACTTCCGGATTTAGGTGTTTTTCTAGTGAGTCCTGGTAAAGCTCCCAGACGGCGTATTTTTTTTAAACGAGGTCCTCGATAACGGGACATGAAGACTCCTTTTTTTATTTTATTGAAATTTCATTTTACACAATTAATTTCATTGTATTTACATTACAGAATACATCGAAATTAAAACTGAATTAAACTACAGGATAAACAGAGTAAAATCAACTAAAGTACCCCAAAAAATGGAATTTCATCAAAATCTTTTTTTTTTGTATATATATTATTTATTTTATTGTTTTGTATCTAGCAAAATTGTAAGGTAAAAAACATAAAAGATCCTGGATTCTCCATTTAATTCGGAAAAAAAGAGATTCTTGTTCGTAGAACATCGATAGAGAAAAAAAAGCCGACTATCGGATTTGAACCGATGACCCTCGCATTACAAATGCGATGCTCTAACCTCTGAGCTAAGTGGGCTTACATAACGGAAATAGTGTAACAAATAGAAATAGGTATAGTATAGGAAATCCGTAAAATCTCAGATATTAGTTATTAATCTTAGCTATTAACTAGTTCTAAATTTGAAGTTATACTTATAAAAATAAAAAAATACTAAAACTTCTTAAAGATAAAGTTAGCTTGATATGCTTAACTATAGGATATTAAAAAATAAAATTATAGAATTTATTGGTATTTTCATTCGATCATTATAGACTTTATTATTTGTTAATAATTTGAGGATTAATATTTCACTAAGGGGAACATAGAGTCAGAGTAAATAAAATTGCTAATTCTGATTAGAAAAAAAGAATAAATATCAAGCGTTATAGTATAATTTTGAATACTATAAAAAAGTAAGACGGGAGGTGGGGGAGATAAAAACTTTTGGATATATTGATTCGGATTGAATTGCAAATACATCAAGGATAGAATCAATTCAATTCTGAATTGCAATAAGCAAGCGAGGTCTCTCAAATAGAGTCGAACTGAACTGCTAGACTACGTTGAGTGATGAACTCAATGATTCAAAAAAAAAACTAAGAGATGGATGAAATTACACAAGGAATCCTGGTCTCAAAGAAGAGGGAAATGGGGATATGGCGAAATCGGTAGACGCTACGGACTTGATTGTATTGAGCCTTGGTATGGAAACCTGCTAAGTGGTAACTTCCAAATTCAGAGAAACCCTGGAATTAAAAAAGGGCAATCCTGAGCCAAATCCGTGTTTTGAGAAAACAAGGGGTTCTCGAACTAGAATACAAAGGAAAAGGATAGGTGCAGAGACTCAATGGAAGCTGTTCTAACGAATCGAGTTAATTACGTTGTGTTGTTAGTGGAATTCCTTCTAGTTCTAAATTAGAGAAAGAGGGGTTTTATACCTTATACATTTAATAAACACGTATAGATACTGACATAGCAAACGATTAATCACAGAACTCATATTATATTCTAATTATAATATAGGTTCTTTATCTTTTTTAAAAATGAAATTAGAAATGATAATGATTATGAAATAAAAAACTCATATCATAATTTTTTTTTTTCATTATTGTGAATCCACTCCAATCGAATATTGAATAATCAAATTCTTCAATTAAAATTCAAAGTTTTCGAGATCTTTAAAAAAGTGGATTAATCGGACGAGGACAAAGAGAGAGTCCCATTCTACATGTCAATACTGACAACAATGAAATTTCTAGTAAAAGGAAAATCCGTCGACTTTATAAGTTGTGAGGGTTCAAGTCCCTCTATCCCCAAATCCTCTTTTATTCCCTAACTATACTATATTATTATTATTTATCCTCTTTTTTTTTTTCTTTTTATCAATGCACTTTTTTTTCTTTTTATCAATGCAATGGGTTTAAGATTCATTAGCTTTCTCATTCTACTCTTTCACAAAGGAATGCGAAGAGAACTCAATGGATCTTATCCTATTCATTGAATAGATTTCTTTTTTATTAGAGTATCGGCAAGAAATCTTGGTTATTCACTCTATTTTTAAGTTTTATTTAAGTAAACCATGCACAATGCATAGGACTACCCCCCCCATTTTCAAATTTAAAATTTGAAATACTTTAATTAATTTTTAGTCCTTTTAATTGACATAGATACAAATACTCTACTAGGATGATGCACAAGAAAAGGTCAGGATAGCTCAGTTGGTAGAGCAGAGGACTGAAAATCCTCGTGTCACCAGTTCAAATCTGGTTCCTGGCAGAGAAAAAAAAAAAAAAGATCCACCGAATAGGTATTGATCCAAATACCTCGAGATGGATTGTGATACATATTCATTAATAATATTTATTCATCTAAGTGGATAAATCTATAATATAAATATAGAGGCACTTCTTTTTCTTTTTAAAGAAGTTTTAAAATATATCTTTTCTTTATGATAAAGAAGGGGGTGAGATTCCCCTTTATTTTTTTGCGTTTCTTAATTTTGTATTCCGCTATTCCGACGAATATTTTTTTAGTCTTGCTTATCTTTATCTTATCTTATTTTCCTAGTTGTGCTAAGTAATGTGCGCGGTACAAAGTTCCTGGTAGAGAACTTCTTTGAGTCATCCTATTTTTCTGTTCATATGAAGGAAATTAATATGCGATTTTCAAAATAGGGGAATCCAAATGAAACCCTTTTTTTGCTCAGTCTATCTGGAATGCTTTTGTATAATTAGGAATTAATTATAAATAGGTATTCCGTTTCATCTAGGAAAAGAACCTAAAAATATTCCTTGACTTGAATAAAATCTGGAGTTGTGTTGTATAAGTGAGCATGAATTTCTTATCATTCAATGAGCATCTTGTATTTCATAAAAATTGGGGGTTATATAATCCTTACGTAAGGGCCAGCCTATCCAACTTTCAGGCATTAGGATACGTTTAAGGCGCGGATGATTATCATAAGAGATTCCCACCATATCATAAGATTCGCGTTCTTGAAAATCGGCACTTCTCCAAATCCAGAAGACAGACGGAATTCTAGGATTATCCTTTTGGGCAAAGACTTTTATGCAGACTTCTTCTGGATTATCTATACCATATTGTATTCTCGTAAGATGATACACGCTAGCTAAAGATCCACCGGGTGCTACATCATAAGCACATTGGGAGCGTAAATAATTGTAACCATATACATATAAAATGACAGCAATGGAATCCCAATCCCCTGCTTTTATTTGTAAAGTCTCTATTCCTCGGTGATCAAAGCCCAAAGATCTATGAACCACCTCATGTTTGACTAGCCAATTAGATAACCAACCCTGCTGCATTGTCTTCATCTCTCCCTCTTTGTATAAATATTTCACATTTCGGATGCAAGTTTGAAAGATTGCCCTGCTTTTTATTTTTCTACACAAAAGAGCCCCTCTCCTAATTCACTAATTTGTAGGAAGGTACTGAACTTTTGGATTTGAAAAAAGTTTCAGAAGATATATCTAATGTAGATGGTGATTGATAGAGCAATTCTTGCTCATAAGTTCCTGTATGAGTACTGCGCCTAACATAAAGCTTGTGACTGGTAGTAAAACATCTATTTTTATTTTGAGATAGAGTTTGATCCTCAACTATTTCTCGCGATATCTTCTTACGAAGTTTTGTTAGGGCATCTATAACTGCCTCCGGTTTAGGTGGGCAGCCCGGCAAGTAGACATCCACAGGAATTAACTTATCAACTCCCCGAACAGTACTATAGGAATCCGTACTGAACATTCCCCCTGTAATAGTACAGGCTCCCATAGCAATGACGTATTTTGGTTCAGGCATTTGCTCGTATAATCTCACTAAAGAGGGAGCCATTTTCATTGTTACCGTACCGGCTGTTAAAATTAGGTCTGCTTGCCTAGGACTTGATCTTGGTACCAATCCATAACGATCAAAGTCGAATCGTGAGCCTATTAATGAAGCAAATTCAATGAAACAACAACTGGTACCGTATAGAAGGGGCCATAAACTGGAGAGTCTTGACCAATTCGAAAGATCATTTGGTGTAGTTGAAATAACAGAATTGGAACTTGTTTGGTCAAGTAAGGGAAACTCAATCAAATTCATAACTGTCTCAATAGAATCTTTTCCTTCTTTTTTTTTGTCTAAATATTCAGTTAAGACCATTCCAAGGCTCCTTTTCGCCATGCATAAACTAAACCAACAACTAAGATAAGCACGAAAATCAAAGCTTCGATAAAAACGGATACACCCAATACGTCGAAACTCATTGCCCAAGGGTATAGAAAGACGGTTTCCACATCAAAAACAACAAAAACGAGCGCAAACATATAATAGCGTATTCGGAATTGTACCCAAGCCCCTCCCATGGGTTCTATACCCGATTCATAACTAGAAAGCTTCTCTGGTCCTTCACTAACCGGGGCTAAAAGTCCTGAAATCGAAAATGCCAAAATAGGAATAAGGCTTGCTATTATTAGAAATGTCCAAAAAATATCATATTCGTGAAGCAGAAACATAATGTACTCCCATTAATGTGGAATAGGCGGAACTTAAATTAGTCAATTCAATTCAGCATTGTCAATTTATCCAGAACTTCTCTCTTTTCCTCGGTGAAACAAGAATCTTTTTTGTTCAAACAAAAGCGCTTAGTTTAAGTTTAGCCTTTGTTTCCTCTGTGCTGCATCTTCTTTAAAGATTCATCCAATGGAATCCCAACTCCCTTTCTTTTGGATTTCCATTCTATTTAGATATGGTGTATGTAGATCTAATTCTTATATAAAGAAAACTTTCTCGTTTCACTTTGTCTCGCTTTCTCTAGAATCTCTAGAAAAAAGAATAGCTCTATCCTTTATTTAATATTTAATAATAAAATAATAAGAGACTATTAAATAAAAATGAGAATACTACTAAATTAGAACCTAATTAAGATAGTAGGACTAATCTATGCAGTATAATTAATGAGAAGTAATACTATAAAATAAAAATAAAGAACTCTATTTCAGAACTATGAGACAGAATATTCTGTTTTCTTATTTACTCTTTACTTTATTTTTTCTATTTAAAGTTGATCAATTTACATAATGTATCTATAAACAAAGTAATAAATATACTTAAAACAAAGTAGGAATTCGCAAAATGGATAAAATCATTGCAGTTATTATAGGGAAGTCTAGAGATATCCTATTTGAAGGAGGACGGGATTCAAATCAGGGAAAGGATCCTTTCTTCTATTGATTTGATAGAAATTCGTTTTTCTTTTCCTGTCTGTATGATTTTGATTTTCGATGAATGAGCCTTTGGTAATGCTTTTATCTCTATTCTATGTCGCAGGCGCCTATCCAGTCTATAAACAAATACTAATGAGAAAATGAAAACTATACTAAACTAAAGAAAACATAGGATAGAGATCCTAAAATCTAAAAAAGGGCATATTAGGGCTATACGGATTCGAACCGTAGACCTTCTCGGTAAAACAGATCAAACGGATTATTATCGAAATGATTTGAACTGTTTCAAAGACCCAACATGCATTTTTTTGCATTGGGCTCTTTCATAAACTGATTTAAAGATCAGTTAGTCCACCATAGTTTTTCTTTACGGAAAGATAATGAGATGGCTCCCTGTGCTCTGATTGATTTTTTGTATTATGATCTATCTAGGAGCAATACCAAAGTGTTTCAAAGGAGGATTACCTTGACTTAGGTCTGCCTCCGGTCTAAATTAAATCAACCTAAGTGAAATGGAGTCTCTATCGTTCCACTGCAAGAGTTAACTATGAGACTTCATACACCTTAAAGTTCATAGAACGAAAAGAAGTTTTTTGGAGGCCCTTATCCTCATTACGCCTAGCATTTAGTGGGCTGGATATTTACCTTATCAACTAGCAAATCCATAAGGGTTCTATTTGATTAGGCACCTGAATTGGCACCTGAATCGGACTGAACCGACTGTTTGTCAGGCTACTGTTCTCCTATTCTCTCGAATCTATGAAGTAAGACATTGATTTTGCAATAAGATCGATTATGTTCATTGCATAATAAGCTCCTTTGAAAAGCATTGGCGCACGTGTAAACGAGTTGCTCTACCGAACTGAGCTATAGCCCTTATCAGAGATATCTTAACATATAGATAATTTCTTGTCAAGATGAATATTTTCTAATGCCAGAGGATACCCCTTTGATCTGTATCTGTTTAGTATTTAGTTTAGTATTTAGTATATAACAGACCAATAACAGAGCGGTATTGCTTAGAAAAGGGATTCAATATATAATCGATCGAAGTAATGGGTCTTCCTTTGTGGTGATAAATTGCCTACTTAACTCAGTGGTTAGAGTATTGCTTTCATACGGCGGGAGTCATTGGTTCAAATCCAATAGTAGGTAAGTAGGTAGAAAAATTACTAGATAGCATTGGACTTACTTCGCTTCGCTATCTAATAACTTTTTCTACCCCTCTTCCCTTTTTCTTTGTATCAACTATAAACCACTGGATTGTCTTCAATTGGATGGGGGAATCCAATTGACAGCCTCGATTCGTATCCTAGCTCGTCTGAGAGCGAGCTTCGCTTCAACCAAATCTTTCGTACCCTCAGCTTTACTCAAGTTAGCTTCGGCTATTTCAAGTGCCTTTTGAGCTTCTTCCGGATCAATATCACTACCCAGTTCCGCATCATTTCCTAAAATGATGATCTCATTATTAACTATTCTCGCAAAACCGCTCCACAGAATCGCTGTTAACCATTGGTCGTTGAGGAGGCGTATTCTCAAAGGACCCATATCTACTGCTGTGTTAATGGGGGCGTGGTTTGGTAATACGCCAATTTGGCCACTATTAGTGGATAAAATGATTTCTTTCACTTCACAATCCCAAATAATTCGCTTAGGAGTCAGTACATAAAGATTTAATTTCATTTCTTCGATTTGTTCTCCTCTTCTAAGGTTATAGCTTTCGTGCTAGCTTCATCGATGTTACCCACCAAATAAAAAGCTCTGTTCAGGTAGGCCGTCTAATTCTCCGGAAAGGATTAGTTGAAATCCCCTAATAGTTTCCGCAAGAGCAACATACTTTCCTGGAGAACCAGTAAAAACTTCTGCCACAAAGAACGGTTGTGATAAGAAACGCTCAATTTTTCTTGCTCTTGCTACAGTTAAACGATCCTCTTCCGATAATTCATCCAAGCCAAGAATTGCGATAATGTCCTGAAGTTCTTTGTAACGTTGTAAAGTTTCCTTAACTCTTTGCGCAGTTTCATAATGTTCGTTGCCAACGATCCGAGGCTGTAACATAGTCGAGGTTGAATCTAAAGGATCTACTGCTGGATAAATACCCTTGGAAGCTAATCCTCTGGAAAGTACGGTAGTAGCATCCAAATGTGCAAATGTTGTGGCAGGGGCAGGGTCGGTCAAATCGTCTGCAGGTACATAAACTGCTTGAATCGAAGTTATAGATCCCTTTTTAGTAGAAGCAATTCTTTCTTGCAAAGAACCCATTTCTGTACTAAGAGTAGGTTGATAACCCACTGCGGAGGGCATTCTCCCTAATAAAGCGGATACCTCTGATCCTGCTTGAACAAAACGAAAGATATTATCGATAAATAAAAGCACGTCTTGCTTATTAACATCTCGGAAATATTCCGCCATAGTTAGGGCAGTTAAACCAACTCTCATACGAGCTCCCGGTGGTTCATTCATTTGGCCATAGACTAGAGCTACCTTTGATTCCTCAATATTTTTTTCATTAATTACTCCGGATTCCTTCATTTCCATATAAAGATCATTTCCTTCACGAGTCCGTTCCCCTACTCCACCGAATACGGATACGCCCCCATGAGCTTTAGCAATGTTATTGATTAATTCCATGATCAGTACTGTTTTACCTACTCCAGCCCCCCCAAATAGTCCTATTTTTCCTCCACGTCGATAAGGAGCTAAAAGATCGACGACCTTAATACCTGTTTCAAAGATGGATAATTTCGTATCTAACTCGATAAAGGCAGGCGCAGATCTATGAATAGGGAACGTTGCACTACTATCTACAGGACCCAAATTGTCAACAGGCTCCCCAAGAACGTTGAAAATTCGTCCGAGAGTAGCTCCACCGACCGGAACACTGAGAGGAGCTCCCGTGTCAATCACTTCCATTCCTCTCATCAACCCGTCCGTAGCACTCATAGCTACAGCTCTAACTCGATTATTTCCTAATAATTGTTGTACCTCACAAGTCACATTAATTTGCTTATCGGCAGTGTCTCTACTCTGGACTACCAAAGCGTTATAAATATAAGGTAACTTGCCTGGGGGAAAAGTGACATCCAGCACGGGTCCAATAATTTGATCGATACGACCTGTACTTTTTTCTTCAATTGTGGAAACCCCGGGAGGAGAAGTAGTAGGATTGGTTCTCATAATTATCACATAATTAAAAAAAAGGAATTTGTCGAAATTTTTCTTTTTTTATTGTTGAATAATGCCAAATCAAATCAAAAAAAATCCAAAAGTAAAAAGGAAATGAATTAGTTAATTCAATAAGAGAGAAAAGGGGACCAGGACTTGATTTCGTTGCCCAAGCGAATCCCATTCAATCGTTTACTCATGGAATGAGTCCATTGGAAAGTTCAATCAATCTTTTTTTTCATATACATTTTGCCTTTTGTGGAGGATCTGTGCCTACTCTACTTTCCTATCTAGGACTTCGATATACAAAATATATACTACTGTGAAGCATAGATTGCTGTCAACAAAGAATTTTATTAGTATTTAGTTAGGTATTTGCATTCAAAATAAGAAAAGAGAACTATTAAGAACTTGTAAAATAAGGATTAGGAATTAATTTGGGTTGCGCTATATCTATCAAAGAGTATACAATAATTATGGATTTGGTAAATCAAATCCATGGTTTAATAACGAACCGTGTTAACTTACCATAACAACAACTCAATTCCTATCGAATTCCTATATTGGAATTCCTATAGGATAGAACATACACAGGGTGTACGCATTATATATGAATGAAACATATTCATTAACCTAAGCATGCCCTCAATTTTCTTTAATGAGTTGATATTATATTAATTGAATATCCTTTTTGTTTTACGAGATTTTTGCTAAAGTTTCATTTACGCCTAATTAACATCGAGTAGACCCTGTTATTGTGAGAATTCTTAATTCAAGAGTTATAGGGAGGGACTTATGTCACCACAAACAGAAACTAAAGCAGGTGTTGGATTTCAAGCTGGTGTTAAAGATTATAAATTGACTTACTACACCCCAGAGTATGAAACTAAGGATACTGATATCTTGGCAGCATTCCGAGTAAGTCCTCAGCCTGGGGTTCCGCCCGAAGAAGCAGGGGCTGCAGTAGCTGCCGAATCTTCTACTGGTACATGGACAACTGTTTGGACTGATGGACTTACCAGTCTTGATCGTTACAAAGGACGATGCTATCACATCGAGCCTGTTGCTGGGGAAGACAACCAATGGATCTGTTATGTAGCTTATCCATTAGACCTATTTGAAGAGGGTTCCGTTACTAACATGTTTACTTCCATTGTAGGTAACGTATTTGGTTTCAAAGCCCTACGTGCTCTACGTTTGGAGGATCTACGAATTCCCCCTACTTATTCAAAAACTTTCCAAGGCCCGCCTCATGGTATCCAAGTTGAAAGAGATAAGTTGAACAAGTACGGTCGTCCTTTATTGGGATGTACTATTAAACCAAAATTGGGATTATCCGCAAAAAATTATGGTAGAGCGTGTTATGAGTGTCTACGTGGTGGACTTGATTTTACCAAAGATGATGAAAACGTAAACTCACAACCATTTATGCGCTGGAGAGACCGTTTTGTCTTTTGTGCCGAAGCTATTTATAAATCACAGGCCGAAACCGGTGAAATCAAGGGGCATTACTTGAATGCGACTGCGGGTACATGTGAAGAAATGATTAAGAGAGCTGTATTTGCAAGAGAATTAGGGGTTCCTATTGTAATGCATGACTACTTAACTGGGGGATTCACCGCAAATACTACTTTGGCTCATTATTGCCGCGACAATGGCCTACTTCTTCACATTCACCGTGCAATGCATGCAGTTATTGATAGACAGAAAAATCATGGTATGCATTTCCGTGTATTAGCTAAAGCATTGCGTATGTCTGGGGGAGATCATATCCACTCCGGTACAGTAGTAGGTAAGTTAGAAGGGGAACGCGAAATGACTTTAGGTTTTGTTGATTTATTGCGCGATGATTTTATTGAAAAAGATCGTGCTCGCGGTATCTTTTTCACTCAGGACTGGGTATCCATGCCAGGTGTTATACCGGTAGCTTCAGGTGGTATTCATGTTTGGCATATGCCAGCTCTGACCGAAATCTTTGGGGACGATTCTGTATTACAATTTGGTGGAGGAACTTTAGGACATCCTTGGGGAAATGCACCTGGTGCAGCAGCTAATCGAGTGGCTTTAGAAGCCTGTGTACAAGCTCGTAACGAAGGGCGCGATCTTGCTCGCGAAGGTAATGAAATTATCCGAGCAGCTTGCAAATGGAGTCCTGAACTAGCCGCAGCTTGTGAAGTATGGAAGGCGATCAAATTCGAGTTCGAGCCGGTAGATACTATTGATTAACTAGATAAAACTAAAGATAAAGAAGGTATAAATAAAAAAGAAACGAAATAAAAAGAGAAAAAAATCAGTTATGAAATGCAGTAATTCTTCTTTATTCTTCTAATTGATTGCAATTAAACTCGGCTCAATCTTTTTTAGAAAAAAAAGATTGAGCCGAATAAAAATAGATCATGATATGATCATGAGACTTGACAAATTGAGATTCGTCTATTCTATATATCTAGAATATATATATTAAGGTATAATACAATAAAGAAATACAAATAAAATAATAAAATAATAAAATATAGTATTATCATATGATAATGATAATGGAATCAAATACGCAGTATTTACAGAAAAAAGTCTTCGTTTATTGGGAAAGAATCAATATACTTTTAATGTCGAATCGGGATTCACTAAGACAGAAATAAAGCATTGGGTCGAACTCTTCTTTGGTGTTAAGGTGGTAGCTGTGAATAGCCATCGACTACCTGGAAAAGGTAGAAGAATAGGACCTATTCTGGGCCATACAATGCATTACAGACGTATGATCATTACCCTTCAACCGGGTTATTCTATTCCACTTCTAGATAGAGAAAAAAACTAAAGGAGAATGAATGAAAAAAGACATAGTTTGGAAGTTAGACCTTTTTATAGGACTCTCTTTCAATTTCAAAAAAGAGGACGTTTGAAACTTTTAACAGGCGTAATCGTGAGTCAACAAGTGACTCGAACTGTGTGTAAAAAAAGAAGCATTTTTTTTTTTTCAAAATGCTAGAACTAGATAAGGAAGTTTTCTATAACCTTGAGAAAAAGGATAAAAAGGTAGTTTTTTTTTAGTTTATGACTCCGATCAAGAGCGAGAAATCCTTGATTTGGGATTGGACATAGAACCTGGACCCATCGTAGAGACGTTTAGTTCAAAAGAAAGGATCGTATCCTGATGGTAAGAATTATACTTTCGTGGAAATACAGCGCTATAGACTTCAATGCGGTAGAGTAGACGTTTTGTTTCTAATTTTTCTGGACCAAACCTCCGCTCCGACCCAACGATACAATGAATTTTTTCTGTTCATATTCATAAATAAAAAAGATTCGGAATCGCAATGCTACTATATGCGTCCAGAGGAGTATTTGGAATAATATTCTTCTATAATCCATTATTGCGGGGGGTCTTACTAACAGGGCTTCGCTGCACGGGACAGGTCTTCGTCGAAAAGCTAACTCCACCCGGCATTTTCATACCCTTTCTTTGGGTGGTATATCGCCTTTTAAAGTCTAAGAGGGTAGTAGGGGATCTATAGTAGGTAAGATAATTTGCCCTTTGATTTTGATTGAATATACTATTTTTCCGCCTTTACCACGCATTATTGTATGCGCTTCTAGAGAAGTATGTATGCAGGAAGTAAATTCTAACCGCTTTCTTTTGAATCCAATTTCAAATTAGATTAGAAAGATAGAAAGGCCATGAGGATGGGAAAATCAAAATAAAATCTTTTTAATTAGTTCTCCTTTTTTGGAATTTTCTTATTATCCTTTCATTTTTTTTACAGAATATTTTTCAAACTAAAAATAAAAAATACAATACAATAGTCAATATTCCTTATAATAGATATACTTAATTATATCATAAGAATCTTAAGATATTTTTCGACTAGATAGAAATAGTAAATTTGAATTGAGACACCTATTCCATGACGGATTTAAACTTACCTTCTATTTTCGTGCCTTTAGTAGGCTTAGTATTTCCGGCAATTGCAATGACTTCTTTATTTCTTTATGTGCAAAAAAATAAGATTGTCTAGTATTTTTTAGTGTAAGTAATATAATATGGTAGGGTATGTGGCTTTTTCTACACACACTTTCTACACACAAATGAAAAACGGTTATGGATGCGGATATAGGCTACGAGCATAAATGCATGAATATGCAGAGCCAGGTATAGCGAGTTTTATTTTATTTATTTTAATTGAATCAACGAATATTTTTTGAATAGAAAGTCAATGTATCTAACCTATTATTTCACAGGAGTACTAGTTGCTGATGGCGATTTCAGAATCAAAAAAAGTAAAGTCAAAATTATTTAGCTTATTCTCTCAATTTCAATCGACCGCTGCTGGATTTAGTATATCTAATATGAATTGGCGATCAGAACACATATGGGTAGAACTTCTAAAAGGTTCTCGAAAAAGGGGTAATTTTTTCTGGGCCTGTATTCTTTTTCTAGGTTCACTAGGATTCTTATCGGTTGGGATTTCCAGTTATCTTGGTAAGAATATTATATCTATACTTCCATCTCAAGAAATTCTTTTTTTTCCGCAGGGGGTCGTGATGTCTTTCTACGGAATCGCAGGCCTATTCATTAGCTCCTACTTGTGGTGTACTATTTTGTGGAATGTAGGTAGTGGTTATGACCGATTCGATAGAAAAGAGGGAATAGTGTGCATTTTTCGTTGGGGATTCCCTGGAATAAAACGTCGCGTCTTCCTTCGATTCCTTATGCGGGATATCCAATCAATTAGAATTCAGGTTAAAGAGGGTCTTTATCCTCGTCGTATTCTTTATATGGAAATCCGGGGCCAGGGGATCATTCCCTTGACTCGTACTGATGATAAATTTTTTACTCCACGAGAAATTGAACAAAAAGCTGCCGAATTGGCCTATTTCTTGCGCGTACCAATTGAAGTATTTTGAGGTATCTTTTTTGAACTGAGTTGAATGAAGAAAAGAAGAATTGGAAGAAGAAAAGTTTTCTCAACACAGGGAGGAAGTCCCTTCTAAATTGGATTTGTTATTGTAAGGGGATTTTTAAGTATTTATCTAAAGGAAGGAACAAACGAGGATAAGAGAAATTTGCTTTTAATTTTTTTTTATCCAAGTTAGATATATCGCATACTATTCTTCCTTTTTCATCCGAAAGGGCTTTTTTTTTATTCTATTTCACTATTTCATTCCATCTAGATCTAAGAAAGAACCCAATGCACTGAAATTCCACTAATAACTAATATACAAAAAAGAAGAATAGATACAGGGTATCAAACCTATAGAGTTTTTGCTTCAAAGAAATAGAAATATCATGAAATAGAAATATCATCATATAGAGTCAGGGAATGGAATAGAGTCAGCGAATGAAGCATATTCATTAACAACTCCATTTACAGATCAAAAATGAAAAAAAAGAAAGCATTGCCTTCTTTACTATATCTTGTATTTATCGTACTTTTGCCTTGGGGGGTCTCTTCCTCATTTAACAAATGTCTGGAACTTTGGATTAAGAATTGGTGGAATACCAGGCAATCCGAAACTCTCTTAACTGATATTCAAGAGAAAAGGATTCTAGAAAGATTCATAGAATTAGAAGAACTTTCTCTCTTGGACGAGATGATAAAAGGGAAACTAAAGACACATGTACAAAAACCTCCTACAGGAATACACAAGGAAATAATACAATGGGTCAAAATAAATAATGAGGATCATCTCCATACCATTTTGCATTTCTCGACAAATATAATCTGTTTGGCTATTCTAAGTGGTTCTTTTTTTCTGGGTAAAGAGGAACTTGTCATTTTGAATTCTTGGGTTCAGGAATTCTTCTATAATTTAAATGACTCAATAAAAGCTTTTTTTATTCTTTTAGTTACTGATTTTTTTGTTGGATTTCACTCCACCCGTGGTTGGGAACTAGTAATTCGTTGGGTCTACAACGATTTTGGATGGGCTCCTAACGAGCTTATTTTCACTATTTTTGTTTGTAGTTTTCCAGTAATTCTAGATACATGTTTGAAATTTTGGGTCTTTTTTTGTTTAAATCGTCTATCTCCTTCGCTTGTAGTCATTTATCATTCAATTAGTGAAGCATAAATTCATTTGATCTCCCGATATTAATATTAATCAAATTAGCAAGCATCTTTTTTTAGAAAGAAAGCCCTTTTCCATTTTAGCAAAATTCTTTCTATTTATACCTACTTTAAGGTATTCATCATTGCAGTACAACTGTTGCAGTAGAATGACAACAGATTCGTGTATAGGGAACTAGATTAGCTTAGCTACCTATCTAATTTATTGTAGAAATTCTGGGATCTGCGATTGGACATGGAAAATAGAAATACTTTTTCTTGGGTAAAGGAACAGATAACTCGATCGATTTCTGTATCGATCATGATATACGTAATAACTCGGACATCTATTTCAAATGCATATCCCATTTTTGCGCAGCAGGGTTATGAAAACCCACGAGAAGCAACTGGACGAATTGTATGTGCCAATTGCCATTTAGCTAGCAAGCCCGTCGATATTGAAGTTCCCCAAGCTGTGCTTCCCGATACTGTATTTGAAGCAGTTCTTCGAATTCCTTATGATATGCAATTGAAACAAGTTCTTGCTAATGGAAAAAAGGGAGGGTTGAATGTAGGTGCTGTTCTTATTTTGCCCGAGGGATTCGAATTAGCGCCGCCCGATCGTATTTCCCCTGAGTTAAAAGAAAAGATAGGAAATCTTGCTTTTCAGAGTTATCGTCCCGATAAAAAAAACATTCTTGTGATAGGCCCTGTTCCCGGTAAGAAATATAGTGAAATTGTCTTTCCCATTCTTTCCCCTGATCCTGCTACGAAGAAAGATGCTCATTTCTTAAAATATCCCATATATGTAGGGGGAAACCGAGGAAGAGGACAGATCTATCCTGATGGTAGCAAGAGTAACAATACAGTCTATAATGCTACGTCAACAGGTATAGTAAGAAAAATACTACGTAAAGAAAAGGGGGGGTATGAAATATCCATAGTTGATGCATCAGATGGACGCCAAGTGATTGATATTATACCTCCCGGACCAGAACTTCTTGTTTCAGAGGGGGAATCCATCAAGCTTGATCAACCATTAACAAGCAATCCTAATGTGGGAGGTTTTGGTCAGGGGGACGCAGAAATCGTGCTTCAGGATCCATTACGTGTCCAAGGCCTTTTGTTCTTCTTCGCATCCGTTATTTTGGCACAAGTTTTTTTGGTTCTCAAAAAGAAACAGTTTGAAAAGGTTCAATTGTACGAAATGAATTTCTAGGTCCCGGGATTTCTTACCATCAAGTTGGTAAAAAGCCTCGATTTATTGGCAATTGCTAGAATTATCTATGATCTATTTTGGAAATCCTTTTTTTGTTTAGACTGCTTTTTGTTTATGAGATGTCTGGAATTCCTTATTTATATCCCATGCAAAAGAAGAGAATCCAAGGCAAAGGCGAGAACAATCAAATTAAAATTTCTTCTTTTTCGGAGGGATTGCAGGTCTTCTTAATCGTCTATTCGGCACAAGAAAAAGCCTTTTTCTTGTGCCGATTCTTCTTGTATCAAAATAAGAATCCTTTTTCTTCCTAATTCGTCAAAGATTACTATTTCTTCTTTATTCGGGTCTGTCTCTTGGACCTCTTTTTCTTTTGCTTAGGTTTAGCCGAGGTAGTGGACAAACAGAGGGGAAGAAAATATGGCGGGGGAAAAATTTCTTGTGATTGTGAGCAAATTGCTTGGCTTGTTTAATTAAGTTCAACTTCAAATTTACAGAAATTTTGCAAAAAAAAAGTAAACTCTTCCATTGAAGGTTTTTTTATTTTTAGGCTAGTTGAATAGTTTTGATTAAGGTTTTATTAGTTTATTACTCGAAACTAAATCAAGGATTTTCAGGATACTTCCTTCGTGGAATAAGATATTGGATCCTCGAGTGATCTCTTTTTCTTGTTGCTTCATAAGAGTGAATCGAATAGATTCAATTCGCGTTATAAGAGTAAAATAAAAATTCCGCGGGTCCTTTCCGCTCTAATCAGATAAAGGGGGGTAAGGACCCGCTAAGCTCCTACTTTTTCATGTTTACAATCTGGTCCCTCCGATTACTATAGAGATGAACCCAATCCAGAATATGAACCATAAAAGAAAACACCTACTAAACCAATCACAGCAATACCAGCTACAGTACCTATCAGCCAAAGAGGAATTCTTCCAGTAGTATCGGCCATTTCCCCTACTTTCCTCCACATTTTATCAATTGGTCATGCTAGAGACAAAAACAGTCATGGGTAGTTATAAGGATGGTATCCTTCCAAATGGGATAAGAGAATTCTTATTAGTCTCTTTCTTTCTCTCAATTGAAGAAGTAATTGGAAAATAAAACAGCAAGTACAAAAATGAGTAATAAACCCCAGTATAGACTGGTACGATTCAATTCAACATTTTGTTCATTCGGGTTTGATTGTGTCATAGTTCTATAGTTGGAATTTGTTTTATCGTTGGATGAACTGCATTGCTGATATTGATCCCAAGAAAAAAACAGTAGGTACAGCTAGTCCGTGAATAGCCAGCCATCGCACTGTAAAAATAGGATAGGTTCGATCTATGGTCATTGAGGGCCTCCTAAAAGGATCTACTAAATTCATCGAGTTGTTCTAAAGAATCAAAACGGTCGGTTATTAACGGAATTCCTTGTCGGCTTTCCGTGAAATACTCGTTTGGCCTAGGACTTCCAAACACGTCATAAGCTAAACCCGTACTGACAAATAACCAACCCGCAATGAATAGGGAAGGTATAGTAATGCTATGAATAACCCAGTATCGAATACTGGTAATAATATCAGCAAAAGAACGTTCTCCCGTGCTTCCAGACATGCTGAACTCCCAAAATTTTTGTACATTCAAAAAAGGAATTGATTCCGTAAAAGATGGGATCGACCAGTAAATAGAAAATTACTGATATTTCATCCTTGTGAGATTGTCAATTTTGTACCAAAGGTGTATTTTGAGTATACCGAATTAGTATAGCTATCCTTCCTATGGCACAGCAATCTGGTTTTGCCTGGTTCCGAAACATAATTACTTTTTTATTTTTTTTTTGTCTATAGGTAAGCTATATGTTATTCAAGGCATCAATAGAAAACCCCATTTTTGTAGGTTCTACTTACTTTTCATTGGCTTCGGAATAATAGAGTAATTCGGAATAGCAGCCAAAATCTTGGGAAAATCTAAGTTAATGATCAATAGGTTTGGATAAATAATTTAGGAAGGATATTCTCATACTGACACAATACAAGGACAAGTATATGTGAAATCTATCCTTTCATAATTCGTAATTCATCCTTGTATTGTTTGTTGGATTAGGTCTAACTTTCTTGACCAAACTGCGAGCGCGGAACTTTACGAGATGAAATAGGGAAAGACAGAAGATAGAATAGAACTTAAAAGGATAATTGAAGTGACTCGTCTTCGAATCTACTTTGGTTGGAGTTCGAAAAAGGAATAAAAATAAAGTAAATTCAAGGAAGAGCTTTCTTTTTTTTTTTTTTTTAACAGCCCCTTGGCAGGTCGTGGAATGCTTTTGTTCTCCTCTTATTCCATATGGAATACAATCAGTTAAAATAAGAAGGAATAGGGGAATATTCGATCGTTCACTCCAAAAAGAGGGTCCTATTGAAAAAGAAATTATCCAAAATAGAAAGAAGTTTTTTTTTTCAAATTCAATTGTTTATTTATCTCTTATTCAAAAATTTCCCTGAAAATTGAATTTCTTTTTTTCATTCAATGGGGTTAGATGATCTAGTTCTTAATATTATTACTTTACTCAATTGACAAATTCCACAACAAATCTCTTGATTCGGAATTAGGGACTCATGTATCATCTGATGAATCCACTTTCTTTTACACTTCTGTATCTTACTCTATCTTGTTTTTTAGTATTATCTAAAATAACTGATGAATTATGAATTTTCCATAACTTAGGTAAATGCTTTACCAACATATGTAGTGTAGTAAAAAAAAATAAATGGAATTTAACTCTTTCATGCTTACTTTAACTAGTTATTTTGGTTTTCTACTGGCTGCTTTAACTATAACCCCAGCTCTATTTATTGGCTTGAACAAGATACGCCTTATTTGAATTGACTGAATAATTATAATTCAGAAAAGAAAAATCTTTCTTTGGGATTCCTGGCATTCTACGACTCTTTTCCAGACTAATTAGGAATTCTTTTCTTGGTCATTGAGATTCGTGGATAATTTAGAGTACTATTTAGGGATAGATCGTACCTCTTTTTTTATCCCCTCGAACAAATCGAAATGATTGAAGTTTTTCTATTTGGAATCGTCTTAGGCCTAATTCCTATTACTTTAGCGGGATTATTCGTGACTGCGTATTTGCAATACAGGCGTGGGGATCAGTTGGATCTTTGATTGAGTCATTTTTTTTTTTTGATTGACCTCCTCCAGACCAGAGAGGAGGTCAAATTGAAATTGGAGTTACAATTCAATTTTGTTAAGTTATTTTACTCTGCTTCGACATAAAATAGATGGAATCACGCTCTGTAGGATTTGAACCTACGACATCGGGTTTTGGAGACCCGCGTTCTACCGAACTGAACTAAGAGCGCTTTCATTCATTCAAAAAGAAAATCTTTTTCTATTCCTAATGTATCTCACGTACGTATAGTCTCCACAAATTCAAGTTATACCCACTTTACTTTAATTGATCTCGTCGCTACTGCCTATAAAGAAGAAAGAAGTAATAGGTAGGGATGACAGGATTTGAACCTGTGACATTTTGTACCCAAAACAAACGCGCTACCAAGCTGCGCTACATCCCTTTTCCAAATTAAATTGTTGTACAATGCCATTGTACACAATTCCTGTCTTCTTTTCCACATCATAATTTTCTTCTTCTTTCTTTCTCTATCTATATATAGAACCCTCGTGTCATTTCTTCTTTTTGGTCTCATATAATTAAGGAATTATATACATATAAAATCCAATATAATTTCGCCTATAAAAGAAGGATTACTTTTCCTTGGTAATATATAGGAAGAAGGGGTCATCTTTTTCTTTTTTAGGGATAGGAAAATTTCGTCGATATGGTTCATTTTATATATAGCATAACAATCTTGGGCAAGAGTTTATGATCATATATGTATTCCAACAAGGAAGGAGGATTTTCAATGCGGGATATAAAAACATATCTCTCTGTAGCACCCGTGCTAAGTACTCTATGGTTTGGTGCTTTAGCAGGTTTATTGATAGAAATTAATCGTTTATTCCCAGATGCTTTGTCATTCCCTTTTTTTTAATTCTAGTTATTGCTATGGGAGGGATAGATTTCTTCGTGATATGACAAAATTTGATCCTTTTCAATCTTTTTTTAGTATCGGAAGGAAAAAGAAAGAAAAGATGGATTGGGTTGAACCTCAGAGTCATTAAAAATTTGGTAAACCCCATTTTTGAAAATAGAAATTCAATTTAAAGGGGTACCCAAGCTAAATAAGGCCTCAGAAATCAGAGCATAGAAAAGGCGGGGCTGGCTAATTAAATGAAAGGATTTCGAACCAAAATCTTTGCTAATTCGACAAGGATTGTATTCTTTAATTATTTCTCTATTTTTTATTACTTAATTAAAGAATAAAAAAAAATTATTCTAATGAATTTTATTCTTCTTCTTCGGATTCAAAATAGAAGAATAAAAGAATAAGTAGAAGAATTAAGTTAAGTCAATCCAAAAAGAAAAGGAGGTTCATGGCCAAGGGAAAAGATGTTAGAATCAGAGTTATTTTGGAATGCATCAGTTGTGTTCGAAAAGGTGCCAATGAGGAATCGACGGGGATTTCTAGATATAGTACTCAAAAGAATCGCCACAATACACCCGGACAATTAGAATTCAAAAAATTTTGTCGTTATTGTCGCAAGCATACGACTCATCACGAAATAAAGAAATAGGAACATCGTGTGTTTGATCTTTCCAAACAACAGAAAGAGTAAGAACTTCATATTTAATATATAAAGAAAACATAGTATAGAATACAAAATACAAATCAACTCATCTGATTTCCGGTAGATATTATTTCATATGTATAGAGGGTATTCATATACTATAATATGAATCAAATAAGATATGGATCAAAGAAAAACTACTTCTTCTGGATCCTAAATTAATAAAATAAAGAAGTGAATTTTCAAATTTTCAAATTTTAAATAAGGAATAAATCATGTATACATCTAAACAACCTTTTCTTAAATCTAAGCAACCCTTTAGTAAATCCAAGCAAACTTTTAATAAATCCAAGCAACCCTTTCGTAAATCCAAGCAAACTTTTCGTAAATTCAAGCAACCTTTTCGTAAATCTAAACAACCTTTTCGTAGGCGTCCCCGGATTGGCCCGGGAGATCGAATTGATTATAGAAACATGAGTTTAATTAATAGATTTATTAGTGAACAAGGAAAAATATTATCGAGACGAATAAATAGATTAACCTTGAAACAACAACGATTAATTACTCTTGCTATAAAACAGGCTCGTATTTTATCTTTCTTACCGTTTCGTAACTATGAGAACGAAAAGCAATTTCAAGCCCAGTCAATTTCAATAATTACAGGTTCTAGACCCAGAAAAAATAGACATATTCCTCAATTAACGCAAAAGTACAATTCCAATCGAAACTTAAGAAACAACAACCAAAATTTAAGAAACAACAACCGGAACTTAAGTTCCGATTGTTGATGTTTTATTCGAATTCGAAAGGGCCAGACCTATATATATTATAAAGAAAGTAATCCAGCTCGTTGATTCCTACCACTTAATCTTAATTTATTGTATCTTCCCGGAGTTCCCTCTCCGGGAATTCATCTTTTATTATTCCAGTATATTACTTTATTTATACCTTTAATTGATGATCTTTATTTTATTGGAAATCGTGTAAAGATTATTTGGATTTGATACAGCTACTTGTGCAAGCATTTTACGATTAAGAATCAATTTCTTCTTGTACAGGTTGTGTATTAATTTACTATAACTATCGAATACTTTATATACCCGCGTTGCTGCGTTTATCCGAGTGATCCACAAACGACGAAAATCCCTCTTTTGCCTACCTCTATCTCGATGAGAGGAAACAAAAGCTCTTTTTACCTGTTGGGTAATCATTCGATTAAGTCTTAAATGAGCCCCTCTAAAGTTTGAGGCAAATGAACGCATTTTTGTTCGTCGTCTCCGGGCTATATATCCTCGCGGAACTCTGGTCATTGAATCAAATTAACCTTAATGAATAACTAATGATTTCTCTTCTTTTAGCCACCCTTTTTCTCATTAATAACAAAACTAATTATTCCGATATATAAAATATTAATTCCAATGGCTTTTGCTATAGTAACCTTCCCAACCACGATTTTTTATTCCACTCCGTTCAGTTATTTCTATACGAAATAACAAATTCATTCTAATAATACTAAAAAAAATAGTGGGTTCCATCGTTTCTATGGTTCCCTTTTAAACGGTGAGGCCCTCTCTATACACCGGAGCCCTTTCTTTCATCAAAAGGTATTGCGAACTTGTATAGTCCACATTCTTTGGCTCTACCTATCCATTATAGAGTAAATAGCTCTTTTCACAATAAGAGTTATCCATACAGTGACGGTATTTAATTATGAAAGTTGGCTAAGTAGCTGACCCTGTTAGTCCGTTCTTTTAAGATAAAGGAGCATAAGCCTTTTTCTTTTTATTACTATTTCCTCCGCTTAATGGATAACCATTTGCTACCAATGGGAGAATTGCTTCTTATTTCCAATTTAGATAATTGGATTTGCACCAAAGGAAACCATAAATTCCATATACCATAGAAATCTAGGATAGAGAAGCTATATCCTATTCATTGGTACTAATCATGGATACTTCAATTTTTTTTATATTTGTTTGAAGTCATGATCTGAACGAGTCGCACATACACCCTAGCACATGTTCCTCGACGCTGAGGGCATCCTTTAAGCGCGGCCGTTTTTCGAGCATTTCGTATTGGCTGTCTTGCGTTTCTAATAAGTTGTTTAACCGTCGGCATGTTGTATGTATATAGAAAAAAATGGATTGGTTTAGATCCATCTTAACCTGATGATTGCTCATCATGAAGTCTTTCTATTTTCTATTAAATCGAGGAAAACACGAATTTAGCTGTGAAATAACTTTACAAGAAATCCGGACACTACCAATCCTTAAACATTTCTGGAAACCACACTGGATCAGTATCGCAGTGCTTGTCAATCATTTCATCCCCTACAATATCGACAAGTCCATAAGCTTTGGCTTCGTCTGCTGACATAAAAACATCCCTTTCCATGTCTTCGGATACAACCCAAAAAGGCTTGCCTGTTCTTACTGCATAAACCCTTGTGATCATTTCGCGAACTTTGTGTAACTCTTCTACTTCTAGTAAAAATTCTGGTGTCCTTGCCCGATAATAAGCACTAGCAGGTTGGTGAAGCATAATCCTCGCGTGAGGGAATGCTATACGCTTGGTGGGTTCTCCTCCAAGCAGAATGAAGGACGCCATGGAGGCGGCTATTCCGAGGCATATTGTATATATATCTGGTGTCACCGTTTGCATCGTATCAAAAATAGCCATTCCTGAGATTAGCCACCCGCCTGGGGAGTTTATAAACAAAAAAATATCACTAATTCCATCTTCTATACTCAGATATACCATGAGACCTGTAATATGATTCGTGATCTCGCAACGAATCTCTTGACCTAAAAAAAGTGTCCTTTCTCGATACATAACATTGTATAAGTCAACCCAAGTCGCTTCTTCATCTCCAGGAATCCGGTAAGGTACTTTTGGAACACCAATGGGCATATTAGATTAATATTATTAAATTTAAGTAAGAAAACCACACTTTAATATGGAAACGTAAGAATGGAACAGAAAGAAAGAATCCGCAGTTTATTGTCTTAATTTTTATTCTTATTCTATATGAATATTATAGATTCTATTAATACGTAGATTGAAAGGTTATACATATAAGGAATGTAAGACAGATTGAATAAAGAAAAGGGAATGGGTGATTTGAATGCTAAACAAAGAGGGGTAGCGATCTATTCTTCGTTTTTTCCAAATTGGCCAAGTTACCCATTGCATATTGGCACTTATCGAGTATAGAATAGATCTGCTTCTCTTTCTTCTTATGAACAGAATTGGCTTCTTATTTTTAATGGAATGAAATAAATATTCGCGCTTTCTGACACAGAATCCCCTAGAAGGGTTAGGTACATAGGATATGGATAGTCTTTTTCAATGCGATAAAATAAAGCGACATCGTGTCTATTTTTCTTTGCTAAAGGGGTATTTCCATGGGTTTGCCTTGGTATCGTGTTCATACTGTCGTATTGAATGATCCGGGTCGATTGCTTGCGGTGCATATAATGCACACAGCTCTAGTTTCTGGTTGGGCTGGCTCAATGGCTTTATACGAATTAGCAGTTTTTGATCCCTCTGATCCTGTTCTGGATCCAATGTGGAGACAAGGTATGTTCGTAATTCCCTTCATGACTCGTTTAGGAATAACGGATTCGTGGGGTGGTTGGAGTATTTCAGGAGGAACTGTAACAAATCCGGGTATTTGGAGTTATGAAGGTGTGGCAGGTACGCATATTGTGTTTTCTGGCTTGTGTTTCTTGGCAGCGATCTGGCATTGGGTATATTGGGACCTAGAAATATTCTCTGATGAGCGGACGGGAAAACCCTCTTTGGATTTGCCCAAGATCTTTGGAATTCATTTATTTCTTGCAGGGGTGGCTTGCTTTGGCTTTGGGGCATTTCATGTAACGGGTTTGTATGGTCCTGGGATATGGGTATCCGATCCTTATGGACTAACTGGAAAAGTACAAGCTGTAAATCCAGCGTGGGGTGCAGAAGGTTTTGATCCTTTTGTTCCGGGGGGAATAGCTTCTCATCATATTGCTGCGGGTACATTGGGTATATTAGCGGGCTTATTCCATCTTAGTGTCCGTCCGCCTCAACGTCTATATAAAGGATTACGTATGGGCAATATTGAAACTGTACTTTCCAGTAGTATCGCTGCTGTTTTTTTTGCAGCTTTCGTAGTTGCTGGAACTATGTGGTATGGGTCAGCAACGACCCCAATCGAATTATTTGGGCCTACTCGTTATCAGTGGGATCAGGGATACTTTCAGCAAGAAATATATCGAAGAGTTAGCAATGGTTTAGCCGAAAATCTTAGTTTATCAGAAGCTTGGTCTAAAATTCCCGAAAAATTAGCCTTTTATGATTATATTGGTAATAATCCGGCAAAAGGGGGATTATTCAGAGCAGGCTCAATGGACAATGGGGATGGAATAGCTGTTGGATGGTTAGGACATCCCGTCTTTAGAGATAAAGAAGGACGTGAGCTTTTTGTACGCCGTATGCCTACTTTTTTTGAAACATTTCCGGTTGTTTTGGTAGATGAGGAGGGAATTGTTAGAGCAGACGTTCCTTTTAGAAGAGCAGAATCCAAATATAGTGTTGAACAAGTAGGTGTAACGGTGGAGTTCTATGGTGGCGAACTTAATGGAGTAAGTTATTCTGATCCTGCTACTGTAAAAAAATATGCGAGGCGTTCTCAATTAGGGGAAATTTTTGAATTAGACCGGGCTACTTTGAAATCTGATGGTGTTTTTCGCAGCAGTCCAAGGGGTTGGTTCACTTTTGGTCATGCTACCTTTGCTTTGCTCTTCTTTTTCGGACACATTTGGCATGGCGCTAGAACATTGTTCCGAGATGTTTTTGCTGGTATTGATCCAGATTTGGATGCTCAAGTGGAATTTGGAACATTCCAAAAAGTGGGAGATCCAACTACAAGGAAACAGGCAGTTTGATACACATTGTTATAGTATCTTTCACCTCTCTTTTTTGATTTGACATGGGAAACATCTCCCATCCTTTCTTTGACTCTTTTTCTTTCTTTATATGGGAAATTATCCCAAATGACAAATGAATAGGTGTGGAAGTTATAATTGTAAATAAACCAGGATCGAATCTATGGAAGCATTGGTTTATACGTTCCTTTTAGTTTCGACTTTAGGGATAATTTTTTTCGCTATCTTCTTCCGAGAACCACCTAAGGTTCCACCAACTCCAACTAAAAGAATAAAATAATTTCATTTAAGTAAGAAGTCCCCCTATCTGGGAGACTTCTTACTTAAATTAGTCTCCGTGTTCTTCGAATGGATCTCTTAATTGTTGAGAGGGTTGCCCAAACGCGGTATATAAGGCATACCCAGTAAAGCTTACAAGTAAACCAGATATGGAGATGGCGACTAAAGTTGCTGTTTCCATTTTTATAGAATTTCAAGATTACAATGGATCTACGAAAAGATCGTGTATTTACAACTACAACGGAATAGTATACAAAGTCAACACCAATGATTAAATAGAATTTATGGCTACACAAACCGTTGAAGATAGTTCTAAACCTAGGCCAAAACGAACTGGTGCAGGTAGTTTACTGAAACCCTTGAATTCGGAATATGGGAAAGTCGCCCCGGGTTGGGGGACTACTCCTTTTATGGGGATCGCAATGGCTTTATTCGCTATATTCCTATCTATCATTTTAGAAATTTATAATTCTTCCGTTTTACTGGACGGAATTTTAACCAATTAGGTTTCTACTAACTAAAACTAGGAAGTCAGAGTTTTTCCATCCAAAAAAGCCTTTCTAGTTTAAGATCTACATTTCTAGATATTATGGTAGTTCGACCGCGGAATTTTTTTGTTTCGGTATCTCTGGAATATGAGTGTGTGACTTGTTAGAATTGATCCTATTGATAATACATAGAAAGGGCCTGTTATCTCTATCAAGATGATTCTAATTCGTCAGATATTATTTATTCTAGTATCTGGAACACGAAATAGATAGAGTGGATCAAAAAAAAATGGAACTATGATTCATACTCACTATTAAGACCTCGCAACCAGACTGAAAAATTCAAGTAGTTCTTAAATAAAAATAAAAAAGAAATTTTCTTCCTTCCAATTTTGTTTGCCCAAAAGACAACTTTTTTTCTCTCGATTTTGTCGAGTCATTACACTGATTCAATAAATGATTATCAAGCGGTTCTTATTCGAAGAACCCTTGCCTTTTGTTTAGCTTGAGACTAAATCATCGTGGCTCTAGTATGAATCTAAGGTTTTAATTGAACTGATTCATAGGATCTCAACAAGATAATTTCTATATTACGCATAAAAAAACAAATCCTTTATAGGGAAGAGAAAAGTCAAGAAGCCTCTAATGACCAACATAAGGGAAAGGAAGAAAGAAAGACGCGCCAACTTGAGATTTTTTGGCATTATCATCACAAAGAAGATATTCCGGATTTTTCTTATTTGATATCTTCAAGGCAAATCGACCCAATTCAGTGGCTGATGAAGTTTTGAACCTTTTTTCTAATATTCGTTGAAAATTTTTGTGTTTCTGCTTGAGCCGTACGAGATGAAATTTTCATATACGGCTCTTAGAGGGGGACTCGGGTTAGTTACCTATCTCAATAAAGTATATGATTGGTTTGAGGAACGTCTTGAGATTCAGGCAATTGCAGATGATATAACTAGTAAATATGTTCCTCCCCATGTCAACATATTTTATTGTTTAGGGGGAATTACACTTACTTGTTTTCTAGTACAAGTCGCTACCAGGTTTTGCTATGACTTTTTACTACCGACCAACCGTTACAGAGGCTTTTTCCTCGGTTCAATACATAATGACCGAGGCCAACTTTGGTTGGTTAATCCGATCAGTTCATCGATGGTCAGCAAGTATGATGGTTTTAATGATGATCCTGCATGTATTTCGTGTGTATCTCACAGGGGGATTTAAAAAACCCCGCGAATTAACTTGGGTCACAGGTGTGGTTTTGGCTGTTTTGACTGCATCATTTGGTGTAACTGGTTATTCTTTGCCTTGGGATCAAATTGGCTATTGGGCAGTCAAAATTGTGACAGGTGTACCTGACGCCATTCCGGTAATAGGATCGCCTTTAGTGGAGTTATTACGCGGAAGTGCTAGTGTGGGCCAATCCACTTTGACTCGTTTTTATAGTTTACATACCTTTGTACTGCCTCTGCTTACTGCCGTATTTATGTTAATGCACTTTCCAATGATACGTAAGCAAGGTATTTCGGGTCCTTTATAGGGAAGGCATATCATAGAGAATTATAATTATCATATATCATATCGGGTAGGTTTTGGTATTTCATTGCTACAAGCATGGGTTATTGTAAAATAACACATGTCATTTGGATACTTCTCTTCAACTCCAAAGTATTTTTATACAATACAAATAGTTGAAGTTAATTTTACGAAAGAAAAAAGGCGGATTATGGGAGTGTGTGACTTGAATTATTGATTTGGCCATGCAGATAAAGAATTGGATCTGCCACATTAGAATTCACAACCAAAGGTGTCTCCGCATCCAATCAACATGTAAGTCCCCTACCTAGGAAGGATAGGCTGGTTCACTTGAGGAGAATATCTTCTATGATCATACCGCAACCATGTCATCCATGAACAGGCTCCGTAAGATCCCATAGAGTAGAAATGGAATAAGTCATGTGACATGATCCAGTTCTCTATTTATTACACTTACCTTTTTATTATAGTATGGAAATGCATTCATTTTCTTTGCATCGATTGTGATCCGCAATACTATCGGAGTAAAAGAAGGGATCTAAGGAAGAATGTAGGCTAAACTTTTTGATTTTTTATTAGTAACAAGTAAATATTTTGTTTGGAGGTAAGAAACTTGCGATATTGAGGGGATAAATACCAACTAATCAAGAGACATGAGACAATCCACAAAGCAATTGATCATGATCAAATTTGTAAGCCCACTTGGATATTGAGCATTTACCCATAAGAATAGGATTATTTTCAATGAGTAGTTGTAGGTGCAACTTCGGAAAAGAGAATCTGATAAAGCTTTTCTTGCCTAGAGTCATTGAGTCATTATAAACCTTAATTCTATTAAGGATCTTCCGCGGTCTTATTTCTTTCACTCTTGCTCGAGCCGGATGATGATAAATTCTCATGTCCGGTTCCTTTGGGGGATGGATCCTAAAGAGTTCACCTATCCCAATAACAAAGAAACCAGACTTAAATGATCCTGTATTAAGAGCTAAATTAGCTAAAGGGATGGGACATAATTATTACGGGGAACCCGCATGGCCCAACGATCTTTTATATATTTTTCCAGTAGTAATTCTAGGTACTATTGCATGTAATGTAGGTTTAGCGGTTCTCGAGCCATCAATGATTGGTGAACCGGCAGATCCGTTTGCAACTCCTCTGGAAATATTACCCGAGTGGTACTTCTTTCCCGTGTTTCAAATACTCCGTACGGTACCCAATAAGTTATTGGGCGTTCTTTTAATGGTTTCTGTGCCAACAGGCTTATTGACAGTACCTTTTCTAGAGAATGTCAATAAATTCCAAAATCCATTTCGCCGCCCAGTAGCTACGACCGTTTTTTTAATCGGTACTGTAGTAGCTCTTTGGTTAGGTATTGGAGCAACATTACCCATTGATAAATCATTAACTTTAGGTCTTTTTTAGATATTTTTTGATTCATTCAACCGTGAAGTACCATAGGTATCTAGGAAATAGTTACTTCCAAGTGAATCTTCCCTAGATACCTAAAATCCATTTTATTATGATCCATTTCGCGAAAATATAGATTGTACCAAAGATGCTAAATTGTTTTCTTTTTATTCTAACTCGAAAAAGAAGAAGAAAAAAAATTGCAATGGATTTAAAACGAGAGTTTATTCTTAAGTAAATCAATTGGGAGATGCTTCTCTAGAGTGTCCCATATATGTTTTCTATCTTCCATACGAAAACTGTCAATTCTCAGAAGATCTTCTTCAGTCTTACTCAAAAGGTCCAATAGTGTATGTATATTGGCCCTTTTTAGACAATTATACGTTCTAGAAGTCAATTCTAATTGATCAATAAAAATACAATTCAATGGAATTCCTTTTTTGTTTTTCTTTAGATTAGTTAATCTTTTTTGAAAAGTAAAAAGGGGTGGAGTAAACCTGTTTTTATTTTCTTCGAAACTAGCGCCCTCTTCCTCCGCGTGTAGAAAAGGAAGAAATAAATCAATCAAATTACGAGAAGCCTCATAAAGTGCTTCCTTAGGGGTTAAACTTCCATTAGTCCATATTTCTAGAAAAAGTATCTCGTGTTTTTCATTTCCATTCCCACAAGAAAAAATACTATAATTCACATTTCGAACAGGCATGGATACAGCATCTATAGGATAACTTCCATCTTGATAGTTCTTTCTGAGTTCTGTCTGATATCCACGATCTCTCTTGATCTGTAAATCAATACAGAAATCAATGGGCTCTGTCAAGTTAGCTATAGGTTGTGCCGTATCAACGATTTCTACGGAAGGCGGTAAGATGATATCTTGAGCAGTTATGTATCTAGGACCTTTGACGCAAATGGATGCGTCTCTAACTCCATAGAGATTACTTCTCAATACAATTTCTTTCAAATTTAGTAAAATTTCTTGTACGGATTCTTCAATACCTGCTATTGTAGAATACTCGTGCGGCACGCTCCCAAATTTTGCACGTGTGATACATGTTCCTTCTATTTCTCCAAGTAAAGCTCTTCGCAAGGCAATACCGACGGTGTCCGCTTGACCTTTTCTAAGCGGGGACAGAATGAAACGACCATAATAAAGGCGCTTACTATCTACTCTTGATTCAACACACTTCCACTGTAGTGTTTGAGTGGATCCTGCTACCTCCTCTCGAACCATAATAGACTAGTATTATTATTTTATCATTGAATCGTTTATTTCTCTTGAAATGAAAGTTGAAAGCGGGTTAATTCTTTTACAGACGTCTTTTTTTAGGCGGTCGACATCCATTATGCGGCATAGGTGTTACATCGCGTATACAACTTAATCGCACACCACTTTTAGCAATGGCTCGTAATGCGGCATCTCTTCCACTACCAGCGCCCTTTACCATAACTTCTGCTCGTTGCAAACCTACTGTACGAATAGCATCTACTGCTGTTCTTTGACCAGCATAGGGTGATGCTTTTCTTGAGCTTTTGAATCCACAAGTACCGGCCGAGGACCAAAAAACCACCCGACCTTGTGGGTCTGTAACAGTTATAATGGTATTGTTGAAACTAGCTTGAACATGAATAACCCCTTTTGTTATTCTACGTGCACTCTTCCGTAAACTAAAACGTGCATTCCTACGTAAACCAATACGCACTTTCTTACGTGAACCAATTTTTGGTATAGCTTTTGCCATATTTTATTATCTCATAAATATGAGTTAGAAATAAAAAAAAGAAAAAAAGATACAAAGATATCCGTTTCAGGGTAAAATAAACCCTTTACTTTAATTATTTTAAATGAAATTATTTTATTTGGAATTGGAACATTTCCGCGGGTACTTTTTTTTACTTTTTAGAAAGTAAAGTTCTTTTTCGAAAGATTACCCCTGTCTTTGTTTATGCTTCGGATTAGAGCAAATGACTCTAATTCGTCCACGCCTACGAATCAGTCGACATTTTGTACAAATTTTACGAACGGAAGCTCTTATTTTCATATTTCCGTATCCTTTTTTAAACTATGAATCTAATCTTTTGGAAAAAATAAGTCTCTTCGCTTGAATTTTAGAACTTAGAATTTATTACCCTAGAAAAAAAAAGAAAAACCTAATCCTTTGAATCTTTGGTATCCTTCAAATCTTCGCTATCCTTCAAATCTTCGCTATCCTTCGAGTCTTCGATACGCTTCGAATCCTTATGGGGAAGTCTATAAATTATACGTCCCTTGCTTGAATCATAACGACTTACTTCAATTTTGACCCTATCCCCCATCAGTATTCGTATAGAACTAGACCGTATCTTTCCTGAAATATAGCCTAGGATGATGGTGTCATTCTCTAGCCGAACGCGGAACATTCCATTGGGTAGGGCTTCCGTAACTAAACCTTCGAAAGTTACTTTTGCTTCTCTCGGGTTTTTTTTTTCTCTCCTATTTTTTTTTTCTGTCATATTTTTTTTCTCCTATTTTTCTATTTTTATTTTAAAAATAGGAAGGGCGAGATAGAATTCGAGCACTATAGGCGGGGCGATTACCATATATAACATAAGACTTCTCCCCCAATTCTGTTTAGTCGAGCTTCTCGATCTGTCATTATTCCTCGAGAAGTAGAAAGAATAGCAATTCCCATTCCACCCAAAACTTTAGGAATTCCTTGATAGTTGGTATAAATTCGTAAGCCGGGTCGGCTGATACGCTTTAAAAAGGTTCTTGTTCTATATATTCCTTTTATAGTCTTTCTCTTTTGATGTCGCAAAGTTGAAACCAAGAAATATCTGTTACGTTCCTGATGTTTCCGAACACTTTCAATAAAACCCTCTCGTAGAAGTATTTTAACAATGTTTTCGGTAATATTTGTAGATACTACTCGAACTGTTCCTTTTTTATTCATGTCCGCATTTCTTATAGAGGTTAGTAAATCAGCAATAGTGTCCTTGCCCATAAGACTCTAATTCTAGGTTCCTCCTAATTTTTCTATAATCAACATGTTTTCTTTTTTTTTTTTTCATTTTGGATTTTAAAACATATACGTAAAACACAATCTACTAAATTAATTCTTTGGTCTCAATTTCGCCTACTAGTATTTATAATACTTCAGGAGCTAATGAAACTATTTTGGTAAAATTCAATTCTCTCAATTCCTCGGCAATCGCGCCAAAAACTCGAGTTCCTTTTGGATTGCCTTTTTGATCAATTATAACCGCAGCATTGTCATCATAGCGGATTATTATACCGTCTTCGCATTTGAACTCTTTACATGTACGTACAATTACAGCTCGAATTACTTCGGATCTTTCTAGAGGCATTTGGGGCAATGCGTCTTTGATTACAGCAACAATAACATCACCAATACGAGCATATCGCTGATTACCAGCAGCTCCTATGACTCGAATACACATCAATTTTCGAGCTCCACTATTATCTGCTACATTTAAAAGGGTCTGAGGTTGAATCATATTATTTTGATTTCAATTTGTTATTTCAATGCAAAAGGATGAAAGAAATATTGTCTTTCCAGAAAGAAAAACCGAGCATTTTTTTTTATCTTCCATACCCCTTTTAGGGTTCTATATCTCTAATCGAATAAATTGACTTCGTATGGGCATTTTACTGGCAGCTATGGAGATAGCTGCTCTAGCTACAGTTTCAGATACTCCCCCCATTTCATAAAGTATACGACCAGGTTTAACAACGGATACCCAATATTCGGGGGACCCCTTTCCCGAGCCCATACGTGTTTCCGTGGGTCTTAGTGTAACCGGTTTGTCGGGAAATATACGTACCCATATTTTTCCACCACGACGTGCATATCGTGTTATTGCTCTTCGTCCTGCTTCTATCTGTCTCGCCGTGATCCAAGCGGGTTCAAGTGCTTGAAGAGCATATCTACCAAAACAAATACGATTGCCTCGGCAGGATTTTCCTTTCATTCTTCCTCTATGTTGTTTGCGAAATCTGGTTCTTTTGGGGTTATAGTCGATGGTTCTCTTTCTTAGTTCCATCTCTACTGCAAAACTGGACATGAGAGTTTCTTCTCATCCAGCTCCTCGCGAATGGAATCAGAAAGCATGTAAATTTCTCTAATTCATAATATTCCAAAATATTACGGTACGGATAGATACACATTAATAGATAATAGAAAAAGTTCGGTTTTTTTTATATTGAATTTGTTAAAACAGAAAAATATAATATATAGTCAAAAAAGAAGATCTAGAATATATCCAGATGTGTGTGTATATTTATCTAAATTCTATATTTATAGATAATGTAATCCTTCTTAAAAAAATCCTTATTTTTACTCTTATTGAATCGCGGTAAAGTATTCTAATTCAATAAGAATTTCGCGGGCGAATATTTACTCTTTCCTGTCTTATTTGTTAATTTATAAACTTACCAAATAAGACAATTTTTTTGGTTTGTTCCGCCATCCCACCCAATGAAGTGTTAGGATTCTTTTCAATAAAATCCTATGGAATCATAGGTTCTGTCGTTCCCACTGCTTCTCCTTGAATGGTTAGGTCTGAATCCCGCAACGGAGCTTCCAAAAAATTTCTTTCCGAGTTAATTTTCTCAGTTTTATTAACCCGGGCGGCTCTTTATTATTGCTTTAAATTTGTAGTTCTTGTTTCAAGTTACAATTTTTAATTCTCTATTATTTTTATTATATTGATGCTTTATCACATTGCCTTTTATGATGTAATTCATAGACCATACATAGTGGAATCCTATATCTTATTTATTTCCTCTTCCTTCTTTCTATCATCCCTCCCTTTATCCACATCCCTTTAGTTTTGCTTCACAACCTAGAATCCCTTTTCTTTTTTAGAGAAAAAATTGCAGTTGCTACAACTATATGACACATCTACTCATTTATGTTATGATAGAGGTATTTATTCATATAGTGACTGTTTCTTAGTTAGGATCTCGACAATACGAAGCAATAGGTTGGTTATTAGTTAATTTTCTATAATTACTAAGTTTTTTTCTTAAAAAAAAGAAAAAAATAACGAGTCACACACTAAGCATAGCAATTATATTAAATGATTTATCAATTTTCATTAAATCTTATAGAAAGAGGTATAATTTCTTCTTTTGCAGGGATTTCAGGAAAAAAGTCTCTTGTCATTTTTTATTCTATCAATGGACAGAATCCGAAGACAAGATTACTTATTCTTCGTCTACGAATATCCAAATTTTTACACCTAATACTCCATAGATAGTCCGAATTGGATAGCAGCAATAATCAATTTTAGCGCGAATTGTTTGGAGGGGAAGTCTACCCTTTTTAATAGATTCGGCGCGTGCAATTTCTTTTCCTCCGAGACGACCCGCAATTTTTACTTTTACTCCCCTTATATCTGCTTTTTTAGTTAATTCAATGGCTTTTTTCATTGCCTTTCGGAATGAAACTCTATTTTTTAATTGGAAAGCTATATATTCTGCAAGAATGTTAGGCTGTCTATAAGGTTCTTTAACTTTTTCGATAGAAATATTAAATCTCTGGTTTACAGAGTTAATTTCCTTTTGTAGATCTTTCTCTAATTCTTCGATTGCTCCTTTTTTCTTTAATAAATTTGGGAATCCAATATGGATTATGACGTGGATCGTATCGATTTCTTTTTGGATTTCTATATGTGTAATTACTTCGGAACTTGAACCTGAGTCCATTTTTCTATTATGTGTAATTACTTCGGAACTTGAGTCTGATTCTATTTTTCTATTCGAGCCCTTTTTCCTATTCTTTTGTATATAGTTCTTGATACAATCCCTTATTTTTTTATCTTCCTGTAGACCTTCAGAATAATTTTTTGGTTGTGCGAACCAAAAGGAATGGTGTTTTTGGGTTGTACCAAGTCTGAAACCGAGTGGATTTATTTTTTGTCCCATATTTTTCTATTCTATATTTTTTTTACTGGGAATCGAAATCTTAGATGGATCTAAAGGTTATTTAGATTTCTTTACTATATTTAGTACAATTGTTATATGACACATGCTTTTTTTTATGGGGAAACTACGTCCTCGAGCTCGAGGTCTGAATTTCTTCATAATAGTACTCCTACTGACTTCGGCTTTAGTAATAAATAAATTCGCTTTGTCGAAATCCCTATAATGAGTAGCATTTGCGGCTGCCGAATAAACCAACTTTAAGATGGGATAAGATGCTCGATAGGGCATGAGGTTCAGTATCATAACAGTTTCCTCGTAGTAACGCCAGCGAATCTCGTCAAGAACTCTTTGTGCTTTGAAAACAGACATAGGGATACGTTTTTGTGCTTTGAAAACTCTCTCGAACTTAAGTAGACGATCGGTTGGAACTTTCCTTGCGAGTTTCCTTAGCCCACTTTTCTTCTTCTTTATCCTAGGGATATACTTTACTAGTTTGAAACTTGTCATAAATAAGGTTATTCCCCGCCTACCTTTACTTTATTTTGAATCTTTTTTTCTTCTTAATCTTTCTATTCAGAATTCAGTTAACGACGAGATTTAGTATCCTTTCTTGCATTTTCATAACTCGTGAAATGCCGAGTAGGCACGAATTCCCCCAATTTGCGACCTACCATAGGATTTGTTATGTAAATAGGTATATGTTCCTTTCCATTATGAATCGCGATTGTATGGCCAACCATTGTGGGTAGAATGCTAGATGCCCGGGACCACGTTACTATTGTTTCTTTCTCCTCCTTCATATTGACCTTTTCTATCTTTGCCAATAAATGATGAGCTACAAAAGGATTCGTTTTTTTTCGTGTCACAGCTGATTACTCCTTTTTTCCTTTTTAAAGAGTGGCATTCTATGTCCAATATCTCGATCGAAGTACGGAGGTCAGAATAAATAGAATAATGATCAATGGAAAAAAGAAAAAAATCCTTTAGCTGGATAAGGGGCGGATGTAGCCAAGTGGATCAAGGCAGTGGATTGTGAATCCACCATGCGCGGGTTCAATTCCCGTCGTTCGCCCATCGCATTATTGCAAATTCCAAAAATGCAATTTTCCATATTCCTAGTTACGTATTTACTTACGGCGACGAAGAATAAAACTATCGCTATATTTTTTCCTTTTCCTAGTTCTTCTTCCAAGCGCAGGATAACCCCAAGGGGTTGTGGGTTTTTTTCTACCAATGGGAGCTTTCCCTTCACCGCCCCCATGGGGGTGGTCCACAGGGTTCATAACTACCCCTCTTACTACGGGGCGTTTACCTAGCCAACACTTAGATCCGGCTCTACCCAAACTTTTTTGGTTCACCCCAACATTACCCACTTGTCCGACTGTTGCTAAGCAGTTTTGGGATACTAAACGGACCTCCCCAGATGGTAATCTTAAAGTGGCCGATTTACCCTCTTTTGCAATGAGTTTCGCTACAGCACCTGCTGCTCTAGCTAATTGCCCACCCCTTCCACGTGTGATTTCTATGTTATGCATGGCCGTGCCTAAGGGCATATCGGTTGAAGTAGATTCTTCTTTTCTCTCAAAAAACCCCTTCCCAAACTGTACAAGCTTCTTCCAAAGCATACGGCTTTCTAGATGTATATGACGATCTCTAGACAGATGGATCTTATATGAATCATATGATGAAGTACCACATGAGTGGATATATAGGAAAGGAATCCAAATCTGCCGAATCGCTCATGTTATGATCTTCTACATCCTAGGTCTCTGCGTTCCGTCATCTGGCTTATGTTCTTCATGTAGCATTCAGATCGAATGACTCTATGAAATTACGTCGATACTTCCACATATTATGGGTAACGTAGGAGACATCCCTATTTTCCCCCGGGGGTCTTAATTACCACTGCTTAGCTTTCAATTTGCCTCTGACCATCAAATTAAATGTGAATAACCCGTCCTCCTCTCTTTGAAACAAGGGGCGCTTCCGGTTCTGTGCGTGCTTCAAACAATTTTGTCTTCTCCATATTACCATATCTCTAGAGCCAATAATTTTCTATGAGGAACTACTGAACTCAATCACTTGCTGCCGTTACTCAACAGTTTTCTGTTGAGGTCTATCCCGTAGAGGTAGTCAAATTGGATCAGTGATCGATTTCTAGGTTTCGTCGTAAACCTAATTGGTTACTTCCAATTACGTAAATCAATAGTTCAAACCGCACTCAAAGGTAGGGCATTTCCCATTGATATAGGAACTTTTGTACCAGAAACAATAGTATCTCCAATTATAGCCCCTCTGGGATGTAAAATATATCTCTTCTCACCATCCCCATAGTGTATGAGACAAATGTATGCATTTCGATTAGGGTCGTATTCTATGGTTACGATTCTACCAGATATGTCTTTTTGATTCCGTCGAAAATCTATTTTACGGTATAGGCGCTTATGACCTCCCCCTCTATGCCTTGCGGTAATGATTCCTCTGGAATTACGACCTTTACCACAACGGTGCCGTCCATGGATCAAATTATTTCGTGGATTGGATTTCACTTGCCTGTCTACGGTTCCCTTGCGTGTGCTCGGGATAGGTGTTTTGTATAAATGTTTCGCCGTATTATTAAGTATTCTCCTTTAGTTTTTTTCTCTATCTAGAAGTGGAATAGAATAACCCGGTTGAAGGGTAATGATCATACGTCTGTAATGCATTGTATGGCCCAGAATAGGTCCTATTCTTCTACCTTTTCCAGGTAGTCGATGGCTATTCACAGCTACCACCTTAACACCAAAGAAGAGTTCGACCCAATGCTTTATTTCTGTCTTAGTGAATCCCGATTCGACATTAAAAGTATATTGATTCTTTCCCAATAAACGAAGACTTTTTTCTGTAAATACTGCGTATTTGATTCCATCCATAAATCGACTTTCCCTCCTATGCTCTGAGTTCCAGTATCGATAAGAATTCGAGTTCTTATTGTTCTTATGTTATGGTATGAATATACCATACCAATTCGTTATGTATGGATGATGGATGAGATTCCATGGATAGAGAGCCAGTTCCAATAGACTTATGGAATGTTCCCGTTCGTGTGCATCCAGCAGGAATTGAACCCGCAAATTTACCAATTATGAGTTGGGCGCTTTAACCATTCAGCCATGGATGCTTAACAGGGATCATCGTACAT
>NW_028260898.1:27500-35910 GCF_056163025.1 Triticum urartu | reverse complement strand
ACTTAGAAAAAGTACAAATTATAAGAATTGCAAATCTAAAATAAATAACTAAAGAATCACAATTTTGATTTAGTAAAATCCATCTACTGCCAACAAATACCTCCTTTTTTTTTTTTTTTTTTTTCTTTTGTTGTGTAATTGTTCTATTGTAATTAATTGAATCGGTTCAATTCTTGCCCTCATATTGAAATGAATCGAGATTGATAAGGAGTTAGTTAATGATGTTTGAGCATGTACTTTTTTTGAGTGTCTATTTATTTTCGATTGGTATCTATGGATTGATCACAAGCCGAAACATGGTTAGAGCTCTAATATGTCTTGAACTTATACTGAATTCAATTAATCTAAATCTCGTAACATTTTCTGATCTATTTGATAGTCGCCAATTAAAAGGAGATATTTTCGCAATTTTTGTTATAGCCCTTGCAGCTGCTGAAGCCGCTATTGGACTATCCATTCTTTCTTCCATCCATCGTAATAGGAAATCCACTCGTATCAATCAATCTAATTTATTGAATAATTAGACTTTTGAATAATTAGACATAGAATCCTCTAAACAAAGGCGCACATATTAAAATAAATAGAAATCAATACTATTTTCTTAGTATTATTTGAGAATATCCATTTTTTTTAGTAGATTATTGCATAGTATTCTTTTTCACTTAAATGAATTTTTGTATTTGTAATTCATTGATATTGCAATTTGAATATTGCAATAATTTATATTGAAAAGACGATAGCCAATTTATTGGCTAATTCGAATTCGTCTGTACAATTCGTAAAATTCTTTCTTATTTCTTATTTATTGTTGAAATCCAAAATTAAAGTCTCTTGGCTCTCTTCACGCTTTCTCACAAACAGATTAAAAAATAGATTTTTTTTTTTGAAGTTTGGATAAACCATTGCTTCGTCTGGTGTCTACAATACATATGACTCATTATAGTACTAATTTCATTTTTACCAGATCGAAAAATTTTATGTTGAAAAGAAAAATTTATAGATCCAATGTCACATTCCGTAAAAATTTACGATACATGTATAGGATGCACTCAATGTGTACGAGCTTGTCCAACAGATGTATTAGAAATGATACCCTGGGATGGATGTAAAGCCAAGCAAATTGCTTCCGCGCCGAGAACCGAAGATTGTGTGGGTTGTAAGAGATGTGAATCTGCCTGCCCGACAGATTTTTTAAGTGTCCGCGTTTATTTAGGGCCTGAAACAACACGTAGCATGGCTCTATCTTATTGATACGTTACAAAAAACTTCACTCGAATCGTCTGATTCCTCTTTACCGAAGAAGCCTGTGCTCGAAATAATCGAGCACGGGCTTTTCTGGTCAAAACGTATCTTGTCTTTATCACTTTATCATGAGTTATTTTCCTTGGTTAACAATACTTGTTGTTTTGCCGATATTTGCAGGTTCATTAATTTTCTTTTTACCTCATAAGGGAAACAAAGTCGTTAGGTGGTATACTATATCTATTTGTTTATTAGAATTCCTTCTAATGACTTATGCGTTCTGTTATCATTTCCAACTGGAGGATCCCTTAATCCAATTAAAGGAGGATTATAAATGGATAGATGTCTTCGATTTCCACTGGAGATTGGGAATCGATGGACTTTCATTAGGATCTATTTTATTGACAGGATTTATCACTACTTTAGCTACTTTAGCAGCTTGGCCAATTACACGGAATTCGCGATTATTCTATTTCCTGATGCTCGCAATGTATAGTGGTCAAATAGGATTATTTTCTTCGCGAGACCTTTTACTTTTTTTTATCATGTGGGAGTTAGAATTAATTCCTGTTTACTTACTTTTATCCATGTGGGGGGGGAAGAGGCGTCTATATTCAGCTACAAAGTTTATTTTGTATACTGCAGGCGGTTCCATTTTTTTCTTAATCGGAGTTCTGGGTATGGGCTTATATGGTTCCAACGAACCAGGATTAGATTTGGAAAGATTAATTAATCAATCATACCCTGCAACCTTGGAAATACTTTTATATTTTGGCTTCCTTATTGCTTATGCTGTCAAATTGCCGATTATACCCCTACATACGTGGTTACCAGATACCCATGGGGAAGCACATTATAGTACATGTATGCTTTTAGCGGGAATATTATTAAAGATGGGAGCATATGGATTGATTCGGATCAACATGGAATTGTTACCTCATGCTCATTATCTATTTTCGCCCTGGTTAGTAATAATAGGAGCGATCCAAATAATCTATGCAGCTTCAACTTCTCTTGGTCAACGAAATTTCAAAAAAAGAATAGCTTATTCCTCTGTATCTCACATGGGTTTCATAATTATAGGAATTGGTTCCATAACCAACATTGGACTCAATGGAGCTATTTTACAAATATTATCCCATGGATTTATTGGTGCTACACTTTTTTTCTTGGCAGGAACCGCTTCTGATAGAATGCGTCTTGTTTATCTCGAAGAACTGGGGGGAATATCTATCCCAATGCCTAAAATTTTTACCATGTTTAGTAGCTTTTCAATGGCTTCTCTTGCCTTACCAGGAATGAGTGGTTTTGTCGCAGAATTAGTAGTATTTTTTGGACTAATTACTAGTCCAAAATTTCTGTTAATGCCAAAAACACTAATTACTTTTGTAATGGCAATTGGAATGATATTAACTCCTATTTATTTATTATCTATGTTACGCCAGATGTTCTATGGATACAAGCTATTTAATGTTCCAAACGCAAATTTTGTGGATTCTGGACCACGAGAACTCTTTATTTTAATCTGTATCTTTTTACCAGTAATAGGAATTGGTATTTATCCAGATTTTGTTCTCTCCCTATCCGTTGACAGGGTAGAGGCTCTCTTATCCAATTATTATCCTAAATAGGTTTGCTTTTTTTTACTCGTCTGCTCTATTAATGCAGAAATAAGTAAAAAAGTATATAATGCAGAAATAAGTAAAAAAGTATAATTAGATCTATCTCGAATTTTTGAGAACCCTTTGATAAGGCGTTCAAGGGGTTCTCAAATAAAACATAAAAGTAAAAACCTTCATTTCATGAAGGTTTTATTTTATGTAATCATTTAGGTGTTAATGTAAACGAACCATAACTATGTAAGCCTATTCCTAATAGATTTATACCAAAATAACAAATCCAAATTATAAGAAATCCTATCAAAGCTATAAGTGCAGAATTCGTACCCTTCCAATTTGGATTTGTTCTACTATGTAAATAAATTGCGAATATGGTCCAAGTAATAAATGCCCAAGTTTCCTTAGGATCCCAATTCCAATAGGATCCCCAGGCCTCATTAGCCCATACTGCTCCACAAAGAATACCTACGGTTAAAAGGGTAAATCCTAGGCTAATGACACGATAACTCCAAGAATCCAAACGCTCCGTTAATTGATATTTGTAATAATTTGGAAATGAAGGGACAGAGGTTCTTTTTAAAGCACTTCTTTTTGCATAAAAATATTTAATATCACTAAAGAAAAATGTTTTATTTAAAACATTTTTTTTCTTTTTAGAAAAGAAATGGAAATTATTTCGAAATCTAATGATTAGAATAGCGGCAGATAATAAGGATCCGCACAAAAGAGTTGCATAGCTTAATAACATCATACTGACATGCATCATTAACCACTGAGATTGTAGAGCAGGTACTAGTATCGTGGATTGATGCATTTCAGTTAAAAGACCCGATGTGGCAAAGCCTTGCGTTAAAATAGTACTTGGCGTAGTTATTGTGCTTAAATCATTTTTAGAGTTCTGTATTTTAGGAATGGTATGAAGAATATACAGGGCCCATGAAAGGAAGATCAATGACTCATATAAATTACTTAATGGAAAATGTCCCGAGGAAGCCCAACGAGAAACTAAGAATCCTGTTATAGAGAAAAAAGTAACTATCATTCCTTTTTCTGACGAATCGCGTAATCCTCCAAGTTCACGAACTAATAAGGTTATAAAATGAATCGTAATCACAATTGAAATCGTTGAGAAAGAGATATGAGTTAGTATATGTTCTAAAGTTGCAAATAGCATAAGGGGAAGGTCCCATTACAAAATTGTAAATTTCGAATTGATTTCTAATCTATTGTATTCTTTTTCAAGAATGCCGCCACTCGGATTCGAACCGAGATGCTTGAGCACTGCTTCCTAAGAGCAGCGTGTCTACCAATTTCACCATGGCGGCTAACTTCAAATAATAGGTAACTTAAAAGAATAATAGCTATTATCTTGGGAATCGTCGATATTGGGAAAGTCCATAAAATTTAGGAACATTAGAGTTTTCATTAAAATAGACTTCGTTTGGTAGTATCGTTTCCATTTTTTTTTTTTACAATAAACTCTTGCTTTGCCCAATAGAAACACAAACACTGCTTGAAAGAGTTGGAACTTCTTTTTTCTAACTTGCAATTATAGAACTAATTTTTTCTAATTAATTTCCCCTTTACATTTTGAAAATTCTTTCAATACAATGAAAAAAATCCAAAAGGGTTTCTATTTAATGATGAAATTAAAATAAAATGGATAAATAGAAAAGGCTTTTTGGATTTTTTAAAAATTTCTAGAATGAAAGTCTTTATGCTCTTATTAATAAGATTTACTAACCTTATGATTTTGGAGAAGATAGGTGGAAGTTGTAAGTCCTATTGTAAGAATACTCCACTTTTCATAATTTTCCTAATAGAATATGAGGATTCTATTAGGAAAATTATGAAAAGTTCATTGATAGGAAAAGAATACTTAGCACACAGTATACCAAACAAAACTTTTTTTTTCTTGTATATATAAGATAAGAGGGGTTTTTTGTTCTAAGAATATTGTACCGAGTAATTCGACACATAAAAGTACATTCAAAGAAGAATCCAAATTATTAAATAATTGGAATTCTTTTTTGATAAGTCAATTCATATTATTCCAAAATCTTATTATTTGTTTGTTGCCCAGAAAAACCCTTTGGTTTTGGATGCTCATTACCGCTCGAAAATGATCTTGATTTTACTAAAGAATAAGATTGTACTATGGAAAAATAAGTCTTTTTCTTCCAAATATTTTTACGAATACGCTTTTTTGACATTGAAGTACGTTTTTTTGGAACTGCCATTCAAAAAGGAAATTACTTTTTTCTAGTTGTATGTGAAAGACATCTATTGCTGCAAATCAATCCTTCTTTCTTCTTTTTATTAGTATTTATACTTAGATACTGAAAGATACTTAAATTTTGAATTATTTTTTACTTCATTTTGTCTAATGCGGATAAGACAACAAGAATTTTTTAACATTTTTTCTTTATATATTTTATACTTTTTTTTTAATAATATAGAATATATAGAAGGGTTTCTCATTTAAATCTATTTATATCTATTTATATATCAAGTATACTCCATATATAGATATATGGTATGGAAGCCTATCCCCCATATAAGATAAGACGGGGGGATAAAAAGAAGGGAAAATGAAAATAGTTAATTAAGTTCAGAATGGTATTCCATAAAGGAAAGGAATTCCAATCAAAACAAAAAATACTGAGTCTCTTAAACAAGACATTCTAAAACTTAGGTAATTTATAGTCATTAGAATTTTAGTTCTATATGAAGTAAGGACTATTCGATAATTTCTTATAAACATAGGTTTTCATTGGAATTCACTCAATCAGTTAATTATGGAACAAGAGAGCTGTTTCATCTTTGTTTTAAAGAAATATAAAAATGAATTATGAATAGAAAGTAAAATGATTCCACTTTTTTTTTTTTATTTTTATAAATATCTTTATTTAGTTAATAAAATAACTTCGTTACCTAGTTATTTTATTAACTTTTTTAATTTAACCAACTAAACCCATTCTTAATTTTTAATTATTTCAATGAGATAAATTTTGGAAAAATTAAGAATTTCAGTATTTTTTCTTATTCTTTTTATTTATTCTTTCAGAAAGAGATAAGAATTGGTTTGGTGAATCGGAAACAATTTTATAGAAAAATTGAAGTAAAAATTGAAGTAAAAATTGCAATTTCTTTTCTTATGGAACATACATATCAATATGCATGGGTAATCCCTCTTCTCCCACTTCCAGTTATTATGTCAATGGGATTTGGCCTTATTCTTATTCCGACAGCAACAAAAAATCTTCGTCGCATATGGGCTTTTCCTAGTGTTTTACTCTTAAGTATAGCTATGGTATTCTCAGTTCAACTGTCTATTCAACAAATAAATGGAAGTTCGATCTATCAATATCTATGGTCTTGGACCGTCAATAATGATTTTTCTTTAGAATTTGGATACTTGATTGACCCACTTACTTCTATTATGTTAATACTAATTACTACTGTAGGAATCCTGGTTCTTATTTATAGTGATGGTTATATGTCTCACGATGAAGGATATTTGAGATTTTTTGTTTATATAAGTTTTTTCAATACTTCCATGTTGGGATTGGTTACTAGCTCCAATTTGATACAAATTTATTTTTTTTGGGAACTCGTGGGAATGTGTTCTTATTTATTGATAGGCTTTTGGTTTACACGACCAATCGCAGCGAGTGCTTGTCAAAAAGCTTTTGTAACTAATCGTGTAGGGGATTTTGGTCTATTATTAGGAATTTTAGGTTTTTTTTGGATAACAGGTAGTTTAGAGTTTAGGGATTTGTTCAAAATAGCTAATAACTGGATTCCTAATAATGGAATTAACTCTTTACTTACTACTTTGTGTGCTTTTTTATTATTCCTTGGTGCAGTTGCGAAATCCGCACAATTCCCTCTTCACGTATGGTTACCCGATGCTATGGAAGGGCCCACTCCTATTTCGGCTCTTATACACGCAGCAACTATGGTTGCTGCGGGAATTTTTCTTCTAGCTCGACTTCTTCCTCTTTTCATATCTTTACCTTTGATAATGAGTTTTATTTCTTTAGTAGGTACAATAACACTATTCTTAGGAGCTACTTTAGCTCTTGCTCAGAGAGATATTAAAAGAAGCTTAGCCTATTCTACAATGTCTCAATTGGGTTATATGATGTTAGCTCTAGGTATAGGTTCTTATCAAGCTGCTTTATTCCATTTGATCACTCATGCTTATTCAAAAGCTTTATTGTTCTTGGGATCCGGATCCGTTATTCATTCAATGGAACCTCTTGTTGGATATTCACCAGATAAAAGTCAAAATATGGTTCTTATGGGCGGTTTAAGAAAATACATTCCAATCACAAGAACTACTTTTTTATGGGGTACACTTTCTCTTTGTGGTATTCCACCTCTTGCTTGCTTCTGGTCCAAAGATGAAATCCTTAGTAATAGTTGGTTGTATTCGCCCTTTTTTGGAATAATAGCCTCCTTTACTGCAGGATTAACTGCCTTTTATATGTTTCGGATATATTTACTTACATTTGATGGGTATTTGCGTGTTCATTTTCAAAATTACAGTAGCACTAAAGAGAGTTCCTTGTATTCAATATCCTTATGGGGAAAAAGGATACCCAAAGGAGTGAATAGGGATTTCGTTTTATCAACAACGAAGAGTGGAGTTTCTTTTTTTTCACAAAATATACCAAAAATTCAAGGTAATACAAGAAATAGGATAGGATCCTTTACTACGTCTTTTGGGGCTAAAAAAACTTTTGCCTATCCGCATGAAACGGGAAATACTATGTTATTTCCTCTTCTTATATTACTACTTTTCACTTTGTTCATTGGATTCATAGGAATCTCTTTTGATAATGGAGGAATTGGTAATGGAATAGCAGAGTTAACCATATTATCAAAGTGGTTAACTCCCTCAATAAACTTTACCCAGGAAAGTTCTAATTCTTTTGTAAATTCATATGAATTTATTACTAATGCAATTTCTTCTGTAAGTCTAGCTATCTTTGGTTTATTCATAGCATATATCTTCTATGGATCCGCTTATTCTTTTTTTCAGAATTTGGATTTAATAAACTCTTTTTACAAAGGAAATCCTAAAAAAGAATTTTTAGATCAAGTAAAAAAAAATATATACAGTTGGTCATATAATCGTGGTTATATAGATATTTTCTATACTAGGGTCTTTACCCTCGGTATAAGAGGGTTAACCGAACTCACGGAGTTTTTTGATAAGGGTGTTATTGATGGAATTACCAATGGAGTGGGTCTTGCTAGTTTTTGTATAGGAGAGGAAATTAAATATGTAGGGGGAGGTCGAATCTCGTCTTATTTATTCTTTTTTTTATGTTATGTATCTGTGTTTTTATTCTTTTTTCTTTCTTAAGTTAAGGAATTTACAACAAGTCTCTTGCAAAAATAACTATCCTATCCCCTTTCTACAATCTCTCTATATCCTTGTTACATAAGGTAAGTATTGTATAATAGTTCGGTTTTCCGCGATTTTTTCCATTCCTCTGTGTAAATACCCTAATATGGGTTCACAATCAATAACATCC
>NW_028260898.1:0-10000 GCF_056163025.1 Triticum urartu | reverse complement strand
CTCCACTTCTTTTCATATAGCAATCCCTGATCAAAGAGAGAACAATATCCATTTCAAAACATTTCTAACAGATTCCTTAGTTCGGACCGACGAAGTAATGTCACTCGACTATTATCAACCTGACTGCAATCTTTTTCTGTCGGTAAGGATTGCACCAGAGCACCTTCTACTTCTAATAGGCCATGAACTATAGATAGAGAAGAATCATTCTGAGCGAGTACATAAGAAGCGATCCACTTTTTTTCATCGGTTCCAGGGGAAGACCAAAGATCTTGCGCGGCAGGTCCGCCAGAAAAACTCAAAAGAGAAAGAAGTCTCGTTAATCTCTTCATGCTCGTTCCAAGTTCGAAGTACCTTTTGGCCAAAGAAAAACCCGCTTCCTGACACGATTGCCTCTTTATCTTTATATAGATAGATTCTATGGGGTTATTACTTAGTAAGTCTATTTTGTACAAGAGCCCCTCCTATCTGATAGAAAAGGGTCCCATGATCCCGAGCCGATCTTACCTTGGCTCGCAAACCCCAAGTTTGTCTATGAAGAGCTAATCTAATTGTATTTTTTTCTAGAATGGATTTCTTATGTGGAATACTAATGGATAGGGCTTCGTTGCTAAGTGCTACAAGATCTAGTGCACTGGAACTCGTGGTTATGGACCCGAATCCTTTAGTATGGAACATTGTCTTTTCCAAGTAAAAACCCCTAGTATATGAAAGAATGAAAAGGTGCTTTCGTTCTTGTGGAATAAGAAGCCCTCGTACCTTAATGAAAGGAAAATCGTAATTTTTCGTTAGGTATTTGACCAAATAGGATCGTCCAGTTCCTACAGAACCTATCACTAAAATACCCGATAGGGCTAAGCGGAACGAAAAGGGTTTTCCATGAGATGGTAAATGAAAACGATTAGTCCCACACGAGGTTTGGGAATAAGTGATTGTCTGATAATGAGCAAGGAATATACGTCTTTCTGCTAAAGAGGATCTATTAAACTCATAATTCATTAGATCCTTGTTATCAATGCCAACTAGGTATCATAAGTAAATGGATCCCGGTTGTTCAATCCTTTGATAACCAAGGTCATTCTTTGCTAAAGAGAAATGATCACTATGAGTCAGACTCAATAGAATTGGATCCATTCCAAATAGCGAGAATTAGGATTCTTGATCCCTCTCAATCTCTCTTTCAATTCGAGGATCCAGAGAGGTGTTTTCATAGTCATCTCCGAATATTTGCCATCTCGGAATATTTTCGATTTCATTTTTCTATGATATGTCTTTCTATATGAAAATTGGTTATTTACGATGTACGATGATCCCTGTTAAGCATCCATGGCTGAATGGTTAAAGCGCCCAACTCATAATTGGTAAATTTGCGGGTTCAATTCCTGCTGGATGCACACGAACGGGAACATTCCATAAGTCTATTGGAACTGGCTCTCTATCCATGGAATCTCATCCATCATCCATACATAACGAATTGGTATGGTATATTCATACCATAACATAAGAACAATAAGAACTCGAATTCTTATCGATACTGGAACTCAGAGCATAGGAGGGAAAGTCGATTTATGGATGGAATCAAATACGCAGTATTTACAGAAAAAAGTCTTCGTTTATTGGGAAAGAATCAATATACTTTTAATGTCGAATCGGGATTCACTAAGACAGAAATAAAGCATTGGGTCGAACTCTTCTTTGGTGTTAAGGTGGTAGCTGTGAATAGCCATCGACTACCTGGAAAAGGTAGAAGAATAGGACCTATTCTGGGCCATACAATGCATTACAGACGTATGATCATTACCCTTCAACCGGGTTATTCTATTCCACTTCTAGATAGAGAAAAAAACTAAAGGAGAATACTTAATAATACGGCGAAACATTTATACAAAACACCTATCCCGAGCACACGCAAGGGAACCGTAGACAGGCAAGTGAAATCCAATCCACGAAATAATTTGATCCATGGACGGCACCGTTGTGGTAAAGGTCGTAATTCCAGAGGAATCATTACCGCAAGGCATAGAGGGGGAGGTCATAAGCGCCTATACCGTAAAATAGATTTTCGACGGAATCAAAAAGACATATCTGGTAGAATCGTAACCATAGAATACGACCCTAATCGAAATGCATACATTTGTCTCATACACTATGGGGATGGTGAGAAGAGATATATTTTACATCCCAGAGGGGCTATAATTGGAGATACTATTGTTTCTGGTACAAAAGTTCCTATATCAATGGGAAATGCCCTACCTTTGAGTGCGGTTTGAACTATTGATTTACGTAATTGGAAGTAACCAATTAGGTTTACGACGAAACCTAGAAATCGATCACTGATCCAATTTGACTACCTCTACGGGATAGACCTCAACAGAAAACTGTTGAGTAACGGCAGCAAGTGATTGAGTTCAGTAGTTCCTCATAGAAAATTATTGGCTCTAGAGATATGGTAATATGGAGAAGACAAAATTGTTTGAAGCACGCACAGAACCGGAAGCGCCCCTTGTTTCAAAGAGAGGAGGACGGGTTATTCACATTTAATTTGATGGTCAGAGGCAAATTGAAAGCTAAGCAGTGGTAATTAAGACCCCCGGGGGAAAATAGGGATGTCTCCTACGTTACCCATAATATGTGGAAGTATCGACGTAATTTCATAGAGTCATTCGATCTGAATGCTACATGAAGAACATAAGCCAGATGACGGAACGCAGAGACCTAGGATGTAGAAGATCATAACATGAGCGATTCGGCAGATTTGGATTCCTTTCCTATATATCCACTCATGTGGTACTTCATCATATGATTCATATAAGATCCATCTGTCTAGAGATCGTCATATACATCTAGAAAGCCGTATGCTTTGGAAGAAGCTTGTACAGTTTGGGAAGGGGTTTTTTGAGAGAAAAGAAGAATCTACTTCAACCGATATGCCCTTAGGCACGGCCATGCATAACATAGAAATCACACGTGGAAGGGGTGGGCAATTAGCTAGAGCAGCAGGTGCTGTAGCGAAACTCATTGCAAAAGAGGGTAAATCGGCCACTTTAAGATTACCATCTGGGGAGGTCCGTTTAGTATCCCAAAACTGCTTAGCAACAGTCGGACAAGTGGGTAATGTTGGGGTGAACCAAAAAAGTTTGGGTAGAGCCGGATCTAAGTGTTGGCTAGGTAAACGCCCCGTAGTAAGAGGGGTAGTTATGAACCCTGTGGACCACCCCCATGGGGGCGGTGAAGGGAAAGCTCCCATTGGTAGAAAAAAACCCACAACCCCTTGGGGTTATCCTGCGCTTGGAAGAAGAACTAGGAAAAGGAAAAAATATAGCGATAGTTTTATTCTTCGTCGCCGTAAGTAAATACGTAACTAGGAATATGGAAAATTGCATTTTTGGAATTTGCAATAATGCGATGGGCGAACGACGGGAATTGAACCCGCGCATGGTGGATTCACAATCCACTGCCTTGATCCACTTGGCTACATCCGCCCCTTATCCAGCTAAAGGATTTTTTTCTTTTTTCCATTGATCATTATTCTATTTATTCTGACCTCCGTACTTCGATCGAGATATTGGACATAGAATGCCACTCTTTAAAAAGGAAAAAAGGAGTAATCAGCTGTGACACGAAAAAAAACGAATCCTTTTGTAGCTCATCATTTATTGGCAAAGATAGAAAAGGTCAATATGAAGGAGGAGAAAGAAACAATAGTAACGTGGTCCCGGGCATCTAGCATTCTACCCACAATGGTTGGCCATACAATCGCGATTCATAATGGAAAGGAACATATACCTATTTACATAACAAATCCTATGGTAGGTCGCAAATTGGGGGAATTCGTGCCTACTCGGCATTTCACGAGTTATGAAAATGCAAGAAAGGATACTAAATCTCGTCGTTAACTGAATTCTGAATAGAAAGATTAAGAAGAAAAAAAGATTCAAAATAAAGTAAAGGTAGGCGGGGAATAACCTTATTTATGACAAGTTTCAAACTAGTAAAGTATATCCCTAGGATAAAGAAGAAGAAAAGTGGGCTAAGGAAACTCGCAAGGAAAGTTCCAACCGATCGTCTACTTAAGTTCGAGAGAGTTTTCAAAGCACAAAAACGTATCCCTATGTCTGTTTTCAAAGCACAAAGAGTTCTTGACGAGATTCGCTGGCGTTACTACGAGGAAACTGTTATGATACTGAACCTCATGCCCTATCGAGCATCTTATCCCATCTTAAAGTTGGTTTATTCGGCAGCCGCAAATGCTACTCATTATAGGGATTTCGACAAAGCGAATTTATTTATTACTAAAGCCGAAGTCAGTAGGAGTACTATTATGAAGAAATTCAGACCTCGAGCTCGAGGACGTAGTTTCCCCATAAAAAAAAGCATGTGTCATATAACAATTGTACTAAATATAGTAAAGAAATCTAAATAACCTTTAGATCCATCTAAGATTTCGATTCCCAGTAAAAAAAATATAGAATAGAAAAATATGGGACAAAAAATAAATCCACTCGGTTTCAGACTTGGTACAACCCAAAAACACCATTCCTTTTGGTTCGCACAACCAAAAAATTATTCTGAAGGTCTACAGGAAGATAAAAAAATAAGGGATTGTATCAAGAACTATATACAAAAGAATAGGAAAAAGGGCTCGAATAGAAAAATAGAATCAGACTCAAGTTCCGAAGTAATTACACATAATAGAAAAATGGACTCAGGTTCAAGTTCCGAAGTAATTACACATATAGAAATCCAAAAAGAAATCGATACGATCCACGTCATAATCCATATTGGATTCCCAAATTTATTAAAGAAAAAAGGAGCAATCGAAGAATTAGAGAAAGATCTACAAAAGGAAATTAACTCTGTAAACCAGAGATTTAATATTTCTATCGAAAAAGTTAAAGAACCTTATAGACAGCCTAACATTCTTGCAGAATATATAGCTTTCCAATTAAAAAATAGAGTTTCATTCCGAAAGGCAATGAAAAAAGCCATTGAATTAACTAAAAAAGCAGATATAAGGGGAGTAAAAGTAAAAATTGCGGGTCGTCTCGGAGGAAAAGAAATTGCACGCGCCGAATCTATTAAAAAGGGTAGACTTCCCCTCCAAACAATTCGCGCTAAAATTGATTATTGCTGCTATCCAATTCGGACTATCTATGGAGTATTAGGTGTAAAAATTTGGATATTCGTAGACGAAGAATAAGTAATCTTGTCTTCGGATTCTGTCCATTGATAGAATAAAAAATGACAAGAGACTTTTTTCCTGAAATCCCTGCAAAAGAAGAAATTATACCTCTTTCTATAAGATTTAATGAAAATTGATAAATCATTTAATATAATTGCTATGCTTAGTGTGTGACTCGTTATTTTTTTCTTTTTTTTAAGAAAAAAACTTAGTAATTATAGAAAATTAACTAATAACCAACCTATTGCTTCGTATTGTCGAGATCCTAACTAAGAAACAGTCACTATATGAATAAATACCTCTATCATAACATAAATGAGTAGATGTGTCATATAGTTGTAGCAACTGCAATTTTTTCTCTAAAAAAGAAAAGGGATTCTAGGTTGTGAAGCAAAACTAAAGGGATGTGGATAAAGGGAGGGATGATAGAAAGAAGGAAGAGGAAATAAATAAGATATAGGATTCCACTATGTATGGTCTATGAATTACATCATAAAAGGCAATGTGATAAAGCATCAATATAATAAAAATAATAGAGAATTAAAAATTGTAACTTGAAACAAGAACTACAAATTTAAAGCAATAATAAAGAGCCGCCCGGGTTAATAAAACTGAGAAAATTAACTCGGAAAGAAATTTTTTGGAAGCTCCGTTGCGGGATTCAGACCTAACCATTCAAGGAGAAGCAGTGGGAACGACAGAACCTATGATTCCATAGGATTTTATTGAAAAGAATCCTAACACTTCATTGGGTGGGATGGCGGAACAAACCAAAAAAATTGTCTTATTTGGTAAGTTTATAAATTAACAAATAAGACAGGAAAGAGTAAATATTCGCCCGCGAAATTCTTATTGAATTAGAATACTTTACCGCGATTCAATAAGAGTAAAAATAAGGATTTTTTTAAGAAGGATTACATTATCTATAAATATAGAATTTAGATAAATATACACACACATCTGGATATATTCTAGATCTTCTTTTTTGACTATATATTATATTTTTCTGTTTTAACAAATTCAATATAAAAAAAACCGAACTTTTTCTATTATCTATTAATGTGTATCTATCCGTACCGTAATATTTTGGAATATTATGAATTAGAGAAATTTACATGCTTTCTGATTCCATTCGCGAGGAGCTGGATGAGAAGAAACTCTCATGTCCAGTTTTGCAGTAGAGATGGAACTAAGAAAGAGAACCATCGACTATAACCCCAAAAGAACCAGATTTCGCAAACAACATAGAGGAAGAATGAAAGGAAAATCCTGCCGAGGCAATCGTATTTGTTTTGGTAGATATGCTCTTCAAGCACTTGAACCCGCTTGGATCACGGCGAGACAGATAGAAGCAGGACGAAGAGCAATAACACGATATGCACGTCGTGGTGGAAAAATATGGGTACGTATATTTCCCGACAAACCGGTTACACTAAGACCCACGGAAACACGTATGGGCTCGGGAAAGGGGTCCCCCGAATATTGGGTATCCGTTGTTAAACCTGGTCGTATACTTTATGAAATGGGGGGAGTATCTGAAACTGTAGCTAGAGCAGCTATCTCCATAGCTGCCAGTAAAATGCCCATACGAAGTCAATTTATTCGATTAGAGATATAGAACCCTAAAAGGGGTATGGAAGATAAAAAAAAATGCTCGGTTTTTCTTTCTGGAAAGACAATATTTCTTTCATCCTTTTGCATTGAAATAACAAATTGAAATCAAAATAATATGATTCAACCTCAGACCCTTTTAAATGTAGCAGATAATAGTGGAGCTCGAAAATTGATGTGTATTCGAGTCATAGGAGCTGCTGGTAATCAGCGATATGCTCGTATTGGTGATGTTATTGTTGCTGTAATCAAAGACGCATTGCCCCAAATGCCTCTAGAAAGATCCGAAGTAATTCGAGCTGTAATTGTACGTACATGTAAAGAGTTCAAATGCGAAGACGGTATAATAATCCGCTATGATGACAATGCTGCGGTTATAATTGATCAAAAAGGCAATCCAAAAGGAACTCGAGTTTTTGGCGCGATTGCCGAGGAATTGAGAGAATTGAATTTTACCAAAATAGTTTCATTAGCTCCTGAAGTATTATAAATACTAGTAGGCGAAATTGAGACCAAAGAATTAATTTAGTAGATTGTGTTTTACGTATATGTTTTAAAATCCAAAATGAAAAAAAAAAAAAGAAAACATGTTGATTATAGAAAAATTAGGAGGAACCTAGAATTAGAGTCTTATGGGCAAGGACACTATTGCTGATTTACTAACCTCTATAAGAAATGCGGACATGAATAAAAAAGGAACAGTTCGAGTAGTATCTACAAATATTACCGAAAACATTGTTAAAATACTTCTACGAGAGGGTTTTATTGAAAGTGTTCGGAAACATCAGGAACGTAACAGATATTTCTTGGTTTCAACTTTGCGACATCAAAAGAGAAAGACTATAAAAGGAATATATAGAACAAGAACCTTTTTAAAGCGTATCAGCCGACCCGGCTTACGAATTTATACCAACTATCAAGGAATTCCTAAAGTTTTGGGTGGAATGGGAATTGCTATTCTTTCTACTTCTCGAGGAATAATGACAGATCGAGAAGCTCGACTAAACAGAATTGGGGGAGAAGTCTTATGTTATATATGGTAATCGCCCCGCCTATAGTGCTCGAATTCTATCTCGCCCTTCCTATTTTTAAAATAAAAATAGAAAAATAGGAGAAAAAAAATATGACAGAAAAAAAAAATAGGAGAGAAAAAAAAAACCCGAGAGAAGCAAAAGTAACTTTCGAAGGTTTAGTTACGGAAGCCCTACCCAATGGAATGTTCCGCGTTCGGCTAGAGAATGACACCATCATCCTAGGCTATATTTCAGGAAAGATACGGTCTAGTTCTATACGAATACTGATGGGGGATAGGGTCAAAATTGAAGTAAGTCGTTATGATTCAAGCAAGGGACGTATAATTTATAGACTTCCCCATAAGGATTCGAAGCGTATCGAAGACTCGAAGGATAGCGAAGATTTGAAGGATAGCGAAGATTTGAAGGATACCAAAGATTCAAAGGATTAGGTTTTTCTTTTTTTTTCTAGGGTAATAAATTCTAAGTTCTAAAATTCAAGCGAAGAGACTTATTTTTTCCAAAAGATTAGATTCATAGTTTAAAAAAGGATACGGAAATATGAAAATAAGAGCTTCCGTTCGTAAAATTTGTACAAAATGTCGACTGATTCGTAGGCGTGGACGAATTAGAGTCATTTGCTCTAATCCGAAGCATAAACAAAGACAGGGGTAATCTTTCGAAAAAGAACTTTACTTTCTAAAAAGTAAAAAAAAGTACCCGCGGAAATGTTCCAATTCCAAATAAAATAATTTCATTTAAAATAATTAAAGTAAAGGGTTTATTTTACCCTGAAACGGATATCTTTGTATCTTTTTTTCTTTTTTTTATTTCTAACTCATATTTATGAGATAATAAAATATGGCAAAAGCTATACCAAAAATTGGTTCACGTAAGAAAGTGCGTATTGGTTTACGTAGGAATGCACGTTTTAGTTTACGGAAGAGTGCACGTAGAATAACAAAAGGGGTTATTCATGTTCAAGCTAGTTTCAACAATACCATTATAACTGTTACAGACCCACAAGGTCGGGTGGTTTTTTGGTCCTCGGCCGGTACTTGTGGATTCAAAAGCTCAAGAAAAGCATCACCCTATGCTGGTCAAAGAACAGCAGTAGATGCTATTCGTACAGTAGGTTTGCAACGAGCAGAAGTTATGGTAAAGGGCGCTGGTAGTGGAAGAGATGCCGCATTACGAGCCATTGCTAAAAGTGGTGTGCGATTAAGTTGTATACGCGATGTAACACCTATGCCGCATAATGGATGTCGACCGCCTAAAAAAAGACGTCTGTAAAAGAATTAACCCGCTTTCAACTTTCATTTCAAGAGAAATAAACGATTCAATGATAAAATAATAATACTAGTCTATTATGGTTCGAGAGGAGGTAGCAGGATCCACTCAAACACTACAGTGGAAGTGTGTTGAATCAAGAGTAGATAGTAAGCGCCTTTATTATGGTCGTTTCATTCTGTCCCCGCTTAGAAAAGGTCAAGCGGACACCGTCGGTATTGCCTTGCGAAGAGCTTTACTTGGAGAAATAGAAGGAACATGTATCACACGTGCAAAATTTGGGAGCGTGCCGCACGAGTATTCTACAATAGCAGGTATTGAAGAATCCGTACAAGAAATTTTACTAAATTTGAAAGAAATTGTATTGAGAAGTAATCTCTATGGAGTTAGAGACGCATCCATTTGCGTCAAAGGTCCTAGATACATAACTGCTCAAGATATCATCTTACCGCCTTCCGTAGAAATCGTTGATACGGCACAACCTATAGCTAACTTGACAGAGCCCATTGATTTCTGTATTGATTTACAGATCAAGAGAGATCGTGGATATCAGACAGAACTCAGAAAGAACTATCAAGATGGAAGTTATCCTATAGATGCTGTATCCATGCCTGTTCGAAATGTGAATTATAGTATTTTTTCTTGTGGGAATGGAAATGAAAAACACGAGATACTTTTTCTAGAAATATGGACTAATGGAAGTTTAACCCCTAAGGAAGCACTTTATGAGGCTTCTCGTAATTTGATTGATTTATTTCTTCCTTTTCTACACGCGGAGGAAGAGGGCGCTAGTTTCGAAGAAAATAAAAACAGGTTTACTCCACCCCTTTTTACTTTTCAAAAAAGATTAACTAATCTAAAGAAAAACAAAAAAGGAATTCCATTGAATTGTATTTTTATTGAT
>NW_028260897.1:0-35912 GCF_056163025.1 Triticum urartu | reverse complement strand
GTACAGAAGGGAGGAGCCGTATGAGATGAAAACCTCATGTACGGTTTTGGAACGGAGATTTTTTGAATAGAATGAACGACCGTAACGGATGTTGGCTCAATCCGAAGGAAATTATGCGGAAGCTTTGCAAAATTATTATGAAGCTACGCGACTAGAAATCGATCCCTATGATCGAAGTTATATACTCTATAACATAGGCCTTATACACACAAGCAATGGAGAGCATACAAAGGCTTTGGAATATTATTTCCGGGCACTAGAACGAAACCCCTTCTTACCGCAAGCTTTTAATAATATGGCCGTGATCTGTCATTACGTGCGACTATCTCCACTATAGAAAGAAAAAAAAAAAAGAGAGGATCAAATTTTCTAGTAAATACTAGAAAAAAAGGGCTTTCTACATAGGGATCGTAAAAACAACGATTTTTCCCTATCAGCTGTAGGAAGGAAGGACACTTCACGAGAATCAAAAAACGAAGAAAGTATGGCCTATACTACTACTCTATGGATAAAGTTTCTCAAATTGATAGAGAAAGCACCGTAAAGATCAATTAGTGAGCGACTGGGTCGATACAACTAAAAAAAACTGCTTACTTATCCCATGATATGGGGCAAAATTTAGGAATCCGCTTATGTAATAGAGCCGATCCACTAAGGGATTAAGCAGCGGTGTAGTATCAGATCCCAAAGATAGTAAGTTCTTTTTTCTTTCTTATGGAAAAAAGTCTTTTTCAAGGATTCTATAGAGATTTCATATATGAAACCGGGATAGTTACCTCTCAGAAAATTTGAACGAAGGCTCTATATCTATCTATGCTTCATTCTTCTGAAGGTGGGAAAAAGATCAAACTGATTATTGATAAAAATTAGGGTTTGAAACTTAGGTAATTAATTTCTTCTGCTTAACCCAAGAACAAATTGGATCGATTTTTGATAAATCGAATTCAGTTAAGATAGGGGAAATTCAGATAGCAATTTCTGAGCCGTATGAGGTAGGAAACTCTCAAGTACGGTTCTAAGGGAAGGAACTTCCTATTCCGACCGAGGAGAACAGGCATTCTACAGGGTGATTCGGAAATTGCGGAAGCTTGGTTTGATCAAGCTGCTGAATATTGGAAACAAGCTATAGCGCTTACTCCGGGAAATTATATTGAAGCACAGAACTGGTTGAAGATTACGAAGCGCTTTGAATTTGAATAAGACCATGCTCCTTCTTTTTCATAAAATGGGTGGTTTGGTTGTTGATCCATTAATCAAATAAATTAGGTCGTAAGATCGAATCAAGAATTTCATTATATCCATTTCTTATACCTTCTATTTTATATGATATTTCATAAGAATAAACCATAGGGATAGGGTCTAGAATAGAAGTAATAAAGTGAATAAAAAGAGGGGGCAATCTAAATATTGCTAATATATTAGGACCATCTTATTAATAATTCTAATGAGTTATCTTGGAATTTAGAATCAAATAAAAAACCCTATATTATGCTCAAGGAAAGTAGATATAGATAGGAGCTTATGCCCTCAAAAAAAATACACTAGTTTCTTAAATTAAAAATAAAAAAGATTTTTTTCTTACGTCGAGAAATATTTGTTTTTCAAGATAAACAATGTCCGTTAGGCACCTAATCTTTATGTCATAATAGACCCGAACACTTGCCTCGGATTGACTTCAATATATAATTGCTCCAGTGAATAACTAAAAAAAAAATAGAAGGATGGTAGATAGTAAAGAAAAGAACTAATCACAATATCTATCTTTCAAAATCTATCTTTCAAAATCTATCTTTCAAAATATATATCTTTCAAAGATTCACTAAAAAGACAGTTGGCGGGTCTCTTTGTATGTCTTGTCCGGAAAGAGGAGGACTTAATGATTATTCGTTCGCCGGAACCAGAAGTAAAAATTGTTGTGGATAGGGATCCTGTAAAAACATCTTTTGAGGAATGGGCCAGACCCGGCCATTTCTCAAGAACACTAGCTAAGGGCCCTGATACTACCACTTGGATCTGGAACCTACATGCTGATGCTCACGATTTCGATAGTCATACTGGTGATTTGGAGGAGATTTCTCGAAAAGTCTTTAGTGCTCATTTCGGGCAACTTTCCATTATCTTTCTTTGGTTGAGTGGCATGTACTTTCATGGCGCCCGTTTTTCCAATTATGAAGCATGGCTAAGTGATCCTACTCACATTGGACCCAGTGCTCAGGTAGTTTGGCCTATAGTAGGGCAAGAAATATTGAATGGTGATGTAGGCGGGGGTTTCCGAGGAATCCAAATAACCTCTGGTTTTTTTCAGCTTTGGCGAGCATCTGGAATAACTAGTGAATTACAACTCTATTGTACTGCAATTGGTGCATTGATTTTTGCAGCGTTAATGCTTTTTGCTGGTTGGTTCCATTATCACAAAGCCGCTCCCAAATTGGCCTGGTTCCAAGATGTAGAATCCATGTTGAATCACCACTTAGCGGGATTATTAGGACTTGGGTCTCTTTCTTGGGCGGGGCACCAAATTCATGTATCTTTACCAATTAACCAATTTCTTGACGCTGGGGTGGATCCTAAAGAGATACCACTTCCTCATGAATTTATCTTGAATCGGGACCTTTTGGCTCAACTTTATCCTAGTTTTGCCGAAGGAGCAACCCCTTTTTTCACTTTAAATTGGTCCAAATACGCAGAATTTCTGACTTTTCGCGGAGGACTAGATCCAGTAACCGGTGGTCTCTGGCTGACCGATATTGCGCACCATCATTTAGCTATTGCTATTCTTTTCCTAATCGCAGGTCATATGTATAGGACCAATTGGGGTATTGGCCATGGACTTAAAGATATTTTGGAGGCTCACAAGGGCCCATTTACAGGACAAGGCCATAAGGGTCTTTATGAAATCTTAACAACGTCATGGCATGCTCAATTATCTCTTAACCTAGCTATGCTAGGCTCTACAACCATTGTTGTAGCTCATCATATGTATTCTATGCCTCCCTATCCATACCTAGCTACTGACTATGGTACACAACTTTCCTTGTTCACACACCACATGTGGATTGGCGGATTTCTAATAGTCGGTGCTGCTGCACATGCAGCAATTTTTATGGTAAGAGACTATGATCCAACTACTCGATACAACGATCTATTAGATCGCGTCCTTAGACACCGCGATGCAATCATATCCCACCTTAACTGGGTATGTATATTTCTAGGTTTTCACAGTTTTGGCTTGTACATTCATAATGATACCATGAGTGCTTTAGGCCGTCCACAAGATATGTTTTCGGATACTGCCATACAATTACAACCTATCTTTGCTCAATGGGTACAAAATATCCATGCTACTGCGCCTGGCGTAACAGCTCCTGGTGCAACAACAAGTACTAGCTTAACGTGGGGAGGCGGCGAGTTAGTAGCAGTAGGTGGCAAAGTGGCTTTGTTACCTATTCCATTAGGAACCGCAGATTTTTTAGTCCATCACATTCATGCATTTACCATACATGTGACTGTATTAATACTTTTGAAAGGTGTTTTATTTGCTCGGAGTTCCCGTTTGATACCCGATAAAGCAAATCTAGGTTTTCGCTTTCCTTGCGATGGGCCTGGCCGAGGGGGAACATGTCAAGTATCCGCCTGGGATCATGTTTTCTTAGGTTTATTCTGGATGTACAATGCAATTTCGGTAGTCATTTTCCATTTCAGTTGGAAAATGCAGTCGGATGTTTGGGGTACTATAAGTGATCAAGGGGTGGTAACTCATATTACAGGGGGAAACTTTGCACAGAGTTCCATTACGATTAATGGGTGGCTTCGAGATTTCTTGTGGGCACAGGCATCGCAAGTCATTCAGTCTTATGGTTCTTCATTATCTGCATATGGTCTTTTTTTCTTAGGTGCTCATTTTGTCTGGGCCTTCAGTTTAATGTTTTTATTCAGCGGCCGTGGTTATTGGCAAGAACTCATTGAATCTATCGTTTGGGCTCATAACAAATTAAAAGTTGCTCCTGCTACTCAGCCTAGAGCCTTGAGCATTATACAAGGACGCGCTGTAGGAGTAACCCATTACCTTCTGGGTGGAATTGCCACGACATGGGCATTCTTCTTAGCGAGAATTATTGCAGTAGGATAGTGGCTAGGAGGATTTGAAAGGCATTATGGAATTAAGATTTCCCAGGTTTAGCCAAGGCTTAGCTCAGGACCCCACTACTCGTCGTATTTGGTTTGGTATTGCTACCGCACATGATTTCGAAAGTCATGATGATATTACTGAAGAACGTCTTTATCAGAACATTTTTGCTTCTCACTTTGGGCAATTAGCAATAATCTTTCTATGGACGTCCGGAAATCTGTTTCATGTAGCTTGGCAAGGAAATTTTGAATCATGGATACAGGATCCTTTACACGTAAGACCTATTGCTCATGCGATTTGGGATCCTCATTTTGGTCAACCCGCTGTGGAAGCCTTTACTCGAGGAGGTGCTGCTGGTCCAGTGAATATTGCTTATTCTGGAGTTTATCAGTGGTGGTATACAATAGGATTACGCACCAATGAGGATCTTTATACTGGAGCTCTTTTTCTATTATTTCTTTCTACGCTGTCCTTAATAGCGGGTTGGTTACATCTACAACCCAAATGGAAACCAAGCCTTTCGTGGTTCAAAAACGCGGAATCTCGTCTCAATCATCATTTGTCAGGACTTTTCGGGGTAAGTTCTTTGGCTTGGACAGGACATTTAGTTCATGTTGCTATTCCCGCATCCAGGGGGGAGTACGTTCGATGGAATAATTTCTTAGATGTATTACCCTATCCCCAGGGGTTGGGACCCCTTTTGACGGGTCAATGGAATCTTTATGCCCAAAACCCTGATTCGAGTAATCATTTATTTGGTACCGCTCAAGGAGCGGGAACTGCCATTCTAACTCTTCTTGGGGGATTCCATCCACAAACACAAAGTTTGTGGCTGACCGATATGGCTCACCATCATTTAGCTATTGCATTTATTTTTCTCATTGCCGGTCACATGTATCGAACTAACTTCGGAATTGGGCACAGTATTAAAGATCTTTTAGAAGCGCATACTCCTCCGGGGGGTCGATTAGGGCGTGGGCATAAGGGCCTTTATGACACAATCAACAATTCGATTCATTTTCAGTTAGGTCTTGCTCTAGCTTCTTTAGGGGTTATTACTTCCTTAGTAGCTCAACATATGTACTCTTTACCTCCTTATGCATTCATAGCACAAGACTTTACTACTCAAGCTGCTTTATATACTCATCACCAATATATTGCAGGGTTCATCATGACAGGGGCTTTTGCTCATGGAGCTATTTTTTTCATTAGGGATTACAATCCGGAACAGAATGAGGATAATGTATTGGCAAGAATGTTAGACCATAAAGAAGCTATCATATCTCATTTAAGTTGGGCTAGCCTCTTTCTAGGATTCCATACCTTGGGCCTTTATGTTCATAACGACGTCATGCTTGCTTTTGGTACTCCAGAAAAGCAAATCTTGATCGAACCTATATTTGCCCAATGGATACAATCTGCTCATGGCAAGACGACATATGGGTTCGATATACTCTTATCTTCAACGAATGGCCCCGCTTTCAATGCGGGTCGAAGCCTATGGTTGCCCGGATGGTTGAATGCTGTTAATGAGAATAGTAATTCGCTTTTCTTAACAATAGGACCTGGGGATTTCTTGGTTCATCATGCTATTGCTCTAGGTTTGCATACAACTACATTGATTTTAGTAAAGGGCGCTTTAGATGCACGCGGTTCCAAATTAATGCCAGATAAAAAGGATTTTGGATATAGTTTTCCTTGTGACGGCCCAGGGCGCGGCGGTACTTGTGATATTTCTGCTTGGGACGCATTTTATTTGGCAGTTTTCTGGATGTTAAATACCATTGGGTGGGTTACTTTTTATTGGCATTGGAAACATATCACATTATGGCAGGGCAACGTTTCACAATTTAATGAATCCTCCACTTATTTGATGGGATGGTTAAGAGATTACCTATGGTTAAACTCTTCACAACTTATCAATGGATATAATCCTTTTGGGATGAATAGTTTATCGGTATGGGCGTGGATGTTCTTATTTGGACATCTTGTTTGGGCTACTGGATTTATGTTCTTAATTTCCTGGCGGGGGTATTGGCAGGAATTAATTGAGACTTTAGCATGGGCTCATGAACGCACACCTTTAGCTAATTTAATTCGCTGGAGAGATAAGCCCGTGGCTCTTTCCATTGTGCAAGCAAGATTGGTTGGATTAGCTCACTTTTCCGTGGGTTATATATTCACTTATGCAGCTTTCTTGATTGCCTCAACATCAGGCAAGTTTGGTTAATTTAGTTTGTTTTTTTGTACTGTATCAGCACCTAGTTCATTACTCTTGATAGAGAGGGAGGATCTGCCTTTTTAGATTTCTTTTTCTATTTATTTTTCCATCTAGGATTAGAACCGTATACTTGGTAATAATAGCAACGACACATTATGGCAAAAAAAAGTTTGATTCAGAGGGAGAAGAAGCGGCAGAAATTAGAACAGAAATATCATTTGATTCGTCAATCTTTAAAAAAAAAGATAAGAAGCAAAGTTTCTCCCTTGAGTTTGAGTGAAAAAACGAAAATGCGAGAAAAATTGCAATCCCTACCGCGTAATAGTGCACCTACACGCCTTCATCGACGTTGTTTTTTGACCGGAAGACCTAGAGCTAACTATCGACATTTTGGGCTATCCGGACACGTACTTCGAGAAATGGTTTATGAATGTTTGTTACCGGGTGCAACAAGATCCAGTTGGTAAGGATAAAATACCCTTTCGTATTTGTATGGATTTCTGGAATTGATAATCATAGAGGAGCCCTCTTTACCATTCTGTATAAATGGACTATTCTATTTGTATAGATATTGGTAGAGGGGCGTATCCAACCCTCTTTTATCCACTAGTTACCCCTCTTTAGTTTAAGAGTATAGAGCAGTTTGGTAGCTCATAAGGCTCATAACCTTGGGGTTGCGGGTTCGATTCCCACTACCGCCTCCATACTCCTTCTTTATGATATATGCATGATATAATATATACATCATGCATTTGTATCTGGATTTTTTGATTTCCTAAAAGAGTTTTGGTCTAACAGTTTTTTCTCGGAAGAAGCAAAAAAATAAAAGAAAGAATAAAATATGAAAGAAAAGCGTCCATTGTCTAATGGATAGGACAGAGGTCTTCTAAACCTTTGGTATAGGTTCAAATCCTATTGGACGCAATCTTATTTCTATCTATTCTTTAAATAACTATACTAAACTAAAAACAAAGAAAACTTTTTTGCATGATTCAAATGAAAAAGCTTTCTCAACGATTCCTATTCTACTAACAAGAGTAGACATGCAAAATTTATTTGTTACTGAAGAGAAAACCGTTCCAGCTGTTCCTGAATAGCTTCCTTCAAAAGGATTTCCGCTTGCTCGGTGAATGTCTTGCTAGAAGATATAATTTCTTGGAATTGAGGTTTAGTATCTTTTAGATGTTTACGTAACTCATCCAGAAATTTATTTACCTGTTCAATTTCTAACGAATCAAGATATCCTCTTGTTCCGGTATAAATAGTAGCTATCTGCTCTTCCACTGGGAGAGGATTTGCCTGGGATTGTTTAAGCAATTCCCTTAATCGTCGACCCCTTGCCAATTGATTCTGACTTGTTTTATCGAGAGCAGAGGCGAATTGTGCAAAGGCTTGTAACTCTGCGAATTGCGCTAGTTCCAATTTTGATTTGCCAGCTACTTGTTTCATGGCTTTAATTTGAGCCGCGGATCCTACTCTGGAAACAGAAATACCCACATTAATAGCGGGTCGAATTCCGGCATTGAATAGATCCGCAGATAAGAATATTTGTCCATCTGTAATGGAGATTACATTAGTAGGAATATAGGCGGAAACGTCTCCAGATTGAGTCTCAACTATTGGTAAAGCGGTCATACTTCCTTCGCCTAAAAGAGAATTTAATTTAGCGGCTCTTTCTAAAAGGCGTGAATGCAAATAAAAAACATCCCCTGGATAAGCCTCACGTCCGGGAGGTCTTCTTAATAGAAGGGACATTTGGCGATAAGCTTGTGCCTGTTTGGAGAGATCATCATAAATTATTAAAGTATGCCGTTCGCGGTACATAAAATACTCAGCCAGGGCTGCTCCCGTATAAGGAGCGAGGTATTGTAATGTAGCAGGTGAATCCGCCATTTCAGCTACTACAATAGTGTATTCCATGGCCCCCTCCTCATGGAAAGTAGTTACTACTTGAGCTACGGAGGATGCTCTTTGACCGATAGCTACATAAACACATATTACACCTTGCCCTTTTTGATTGAGAATTGTATCTGTGGCTACTGCTGTTTTGCCAGTCTGTCTGTCCCCAATAATTAACTCTCGCTGACCGCGCCCTATAGGGATCATCGAATCGATAGCAATAAGCCCTGTTTGAAGAGGTTCGTATACGGAACGCCTGGAAATTATACTTGGAGCAGGAGATTCAATTAAGCGAGATTCGGAAGCTATAATTTCGCCTTTCCCATCAATAGGTTTAGCCAGAGCATTTACAACACGACCCAAGTAAGCCTCACTCACGGGTATCTGAGCAATTCTTCCTGTTGCTTTTACAAAACTTCCCTCTTGTATCATCAACCCATCGCCCATTAATACAATCCCAACATTTTTGGATTCCAAATTCAGAGCAATACCCCTAGTACCTTCTGCAAATTCGACTAATTCACCTGACATTATTTCACCAAGACCTATAATACGAGCAATCCCATCCCCCACTTGAACTACGCGACCTATATTCTCAATCCCTACTTTCCTATTATATTGTTCAATACGTTCGCGGAGAATTTTATGAATTTCGTCGACTCGAAGGGTTGCCATTAGTGTTTCTTGACTCTTTTTTCGGAAGCAAGGGGAAAAATAATGCCTAAATTCTAAACGAAAGTAGAAGTTCAAGGCCTAATTAATTTAATTATTTCTTCCATTCCAGGGACCCGAGAATGCCAATATTAGCACGAATCGTACGGAAATGTAACTCGGTATTCAAACAACTATTCAGAGTTCCTAGAGCTCCTTGTACGGCCTGTTGGAAAACCCGCTGTCGGACCTGATTCATTGCCCTTTGTTTTTCAAAATAAAGGGTTTCGTTTTTAGACTTTTCCAATTGTTCCAAACTAATAGAAGTAGCATTAATCAAATTTGCTTTTTCTCGTTCTATCTCAGAGTATCCATTCATTCGATACTCATCCGCTTCTAGTTCGACTTTCTGTAATCGAATCCGAGCTTTTTCGAGTTGCTCAATGGTCCCTCTACGCAATTCTTCTGAATTTCGAATAGTACTCAAGATCCTCTGTTTTCGATTATCTAATAAATCTTTTAATGAAAGTAGATTATTTTGTAAGTTTACAACTTTTATGATCTCTTCCCGAACCAAACATGAATCTTTCGATTCATTTGGCTCTCACGCTCCTTTTTTTTTTTCTATAGCTATTTCCATATCTTTTTTTTAAGTAATGAGCCTATCCTCTATCTTCTTTTTTATGTTTATATTTCAATATACCGAAACCTATATAAGACTAGATAAATATTAAGAGGACTCTTCCGCCTAGATAAAAATATATCATGGTCAGCAAAGTTGTTTCTTTATTTTTATTTGCCCTCTAGTTAATAATTTCAATTTCATTAAGAAAAACTAACTAAATAAATGGAAAATGAAAATTAATAGAATTCTTTTTTATTTTTTTTTTCTTCAAATCCAAAAAATTTCTCTTTTTTATACATAGGTCGTCGATTCGGCATTGGTTAAAAAAGGGCAGGGTGCCCCCTTTTTTTTCTAGTAAATAGTTCAAACCATTTTATCGATATGAGTGTTCTATATCAGATAAATTTTACATTAGCTATTTCCCGTTTAAATTGGTACTAATACTAATATAGTTGTAGAAAGAGTACCTCTTTTTGCCTGGACTTCAAGCAGTTTAGCTTTAACCGTGTTAATGGTCTCACATTCTTGGTTTATAGAGAATCAAAGTTGATTTACCAATGAGTCGCGAAATGCTATGGTTCTTCCATATGATTTCTGAATTTATTCAGAAGTAATTCGTCGAGATCGTGCACCCTTTTCTTATTTATCCGAAAAATACTAAAAAATATTATAAAGTGCAGCCGGATAGATCCAATCTATTCTTGAAATAGACAACTCGCACACACTCCCTTTCCAAAAAAAATCAAAACACCAACCACTACAGTTAGATTTATTAGATTTGTTGCTAAAATATCGGTATTAAGCCCGAAACTGCCAGCGGATGGCCAGTGAGCTAAAAAAACGAAAGAATGGGTTACATTTTTCATATGCTCTCCTCTTATAGATAGGACGAACAAAGAACAAAGTTTTTCGATCACTTACTTCGCTCGCCCTTTTTTGATCGGTTTTTTTAATGCAAATAGATTCAATCTAGTAATTTCTTTTAGATTAAGTCTTACGTCTTGTTTGACCGGTGAAAGACTTCCTTTGTTGAAATGTTCTGTTCCCAAAATTCCTAAAATAAAAGGAAAAAACTTTCCACTTTCCTAAACTAAGGACGGGAAATAAGAAGGTGAGCATATCTTCTAAATTAATAATACTCAACTCAGCCCTTCCTAGAATGGGGTATTATCTGTCCCGATAAATAGATAATTCCAGGAGTAATAAATAGGAGTAAATTAAATAAAGTATTGATATAATTGGAATTGTGGAAGCAAATACCAATTTACTAAAAAAAGAAAAAAGTATCTAATCGAAATCGAAAGAATTTTTTTTTTAAGATTAAACAAAAGGGTTCGCAAATAAAAGCGCTAGTGCCACAACTAGTCCATAAATTGTTAAAGCTTCCATAAAAGCTAGACTAAGCAATAAAGTACCTCGTATTTTACCTTCTGCTTCTGGCTGTCTCGCAATACCTTCTACAGCTTGTCCTGCAGCAGTACCTTGACCAACTCCAGGTCCAATAGAAGCAAGCCCTACGGCCAATCCAGCAGCAATAACAGAAGCAGCAGCAATTAGTGGATTCATGGTGAGTAGTTCCTCGTGTCAAAAAAAAGAAATGGTTAAGGATACAATCAACCAATAAATTCTTACTTCTAAGCTCTATTGGGGAGAAGTAAAGTAACTAAAAAGTACAAATTGAAATCAAATTGAAATGATAATGTGAATTGTCCGAACTACATAGAAGGGAATTCCATATCCATATATCGGATTAGATAATGAATCTAACCTAGGAATATATAATATAATATCCTATATATATACATTTGTTTCTTCTATTTTGTTTGCATATTTTCTCATTTTCTATTGAATCGGATTCTAAAATCATTGCTTAAAGTGGAAACCTGCATAAAAGAGGACTCCACTTATAGACATTAAGGATATTATAGTATAGATCTAGCCTGACTCCACCCTCCTTAATGCATATATACTTTGAAAATTCCATAATATAGTCTATTCTATTCTCTCTCCTACAACTCTAGGCTATATATTCATACGCATTTCTAACTATTTTTTTGCAACCAAGCAGATTATCTGGAACCATGCATGAATTGAGCTAAGCTGCAAAAAAAAAAAATACTATTTCCAAAAAGAGTCAATTCAATGATGACCCTCCATGGATTCACCTATATAGGCTGCGGCTAATGTTGCAAAAATAAGAGCTTGAATACCGCTTGTAAATAATCCAAGAAACATGACCGGTATAGGGATTACTAAGGGGACTAAAGAAACAAGAACAACAACGACTAATTCATCCGCCAATATATTCCCGAAAAGTCGAAAGCTAAGCGATAATGGTTTTGTGAAATCTTCTAGGATGTTAATTGGTAAAAGGATTGGAGTTGGTTTAATATATTTCTCGAAATAGCTCAATCCTTTTTTGCTAAGACCAGCATAAAAATATGCCGCTGACGTGAGTAAAGCTAAAGCAACAGTAGTATTTATATCATTCGTGGGCGCTGCTAATTCCCCATGGGGTAACTCTATAATTTTCCAAGGTAAAAGAGCACCCGACCAATTCGAAACAAAAATAAAAAGGAACATAGTTCCAATAAAGGGAACCCAGGGACCATATTCTTCTCCAATCTGAGTTTTGCTCAAGTCTCGAATAAACTCAAGGACATATTCAAAAAAATTCTGACCGTCGGTCGGGATGGTTTGTGGATTCCGAACAGCTATGACAACTGAACCTAGCAAGATAGTAATTACGACCCAAGAAGTGATGAGTACTTGGGCATGAATTTGGAAACCTCCTATTTGCCAATAGAAGTGTTGGCCTACTTCTACACCCGATATATCGTATAACCCCTTGAGTGTTTTAATGGAACAAGGTATAATATTCATATTGTCCTCTGATAAAAATTGAACTTCAAAAAAGGAATTCTTTTGATTCAACCATCTCTTTCTCAACTCAGCAACTTGAAGTATTAATCTTATATTTAGGATACCAAGAAAGCACATCAGATCATAATATATATCAATACCCTCTAATATATATCAATATTCCCCTTCTTTTTTCTATGCAAAAAAAATTCTATGCAAAAAAAAAGATATAGTAAAGTAAGTGATTCCATAAATTTACGCAGTTGCCCAAGAATTCACTATATATTCTTAATCAACGATTTCTTATATAGAGAGAACGGCCCTCACAAATTGAAAATACTAATTTGTTAAGAATCAATCGAATTGAAGTCATAGTGTCATCGTTGGCTGGAATCGATATATTCGCGAGATCCGGGTCACAATTTGTATCGACTAAAGAAATAGTAGGAATCCCCAAAATGGCACATTCCCGAAGAGCTATATACTCTTTTTGCTGATCAAGGACGATCACAATGTCTGGCAATCTCGTCATATATTTGATCCCGCCGAGATACCTTTGCAAAGTAGATAATTTTCTCTTCAAGATTGCCACATCTCTTTTTGGGAGATGGTGGAATTTTCCCATTTTTTCTTCTGCTCTTAAGTCTCTAAATTGAGAAAGTCTAGTTTTCGTAATCGACCAATTCGTTAACATACCACTGAACCACTTTTTATTAACATAATGACAACGAGCCCTTATTGCAGCTGATGCTACTAAATCTGTTGCTCTTTTTTTGGTACCAACAATTAAGAAACTTTTTCCCTGACTTGCTGCATCAAAAACTAAATCACAAGCTTCTGATAAAAAACGAGCCGTTCTAGCGAGATTTATAATATGAGTACCTTTACGCTTTGCCGAAATGTAAGGGGCCATTTTAGGATTCCATTTCTTAATACCATGACCAAAATGAACTCCTGCTTCTATCATCTCTTTCAAATTAATGTTCCAATATCTTCTTGTCATTTTTTCCACACTTCCTTTTTTTTAATCCTACCATTCCATTACGGAATTTAGTTCTTTTTGAAGATTAAGAAAGATCCGAAATAGCTTGAAATAAATAATAATTGTTCCGAGAGAACCTTGTACTAAGATAAGAGTTGGCCATTGATACATGGTATAAACATAACCACCTTAATGAATTAACTGACTTGTTTTACTTATTAAAATAAAAATCTTAAAAATCTAAAATTTGACCTGTTAGTGTTCTAAGTTCAAAAGTCTAGTAAAGTAAAAAATATTTTTATGGGGGTTCTTATGTCTCATAAAAATTGTTTGTTACGTCAGAATCTGAAGAAACTAATTCTGTATGGAGAAACAAAAAATCTCTCATTTCCGACGCGAATAGATTTTTTTTTTTTATTTCGAAATAAAGGTTCTTGTCTTGTGGGGAACGATGCACAAATTTTTGGAATCCGGTACCAACAGGTATAATCCCCCCCAGAACTACGTTTTCTTTCAAGCCTTTCAACCAATCAATGCGACCTCGTAGGGCAGCTTTTGCTAAAACTCGAGCAGTTTCTTGAAAACTTGCTTCAGATATGAAACTTTGGGTATTCAGGGAAGCCCTTGTTATTCCCAATAAGATTGCCCGATAATAGATCGATTCATCCAAAGCTCGTCCTGCTCGTTCCGCTCGCAATAGTCCGATTAATTCCCCAGGCGAAAAAACATTAGACATTCCATCTTCGGAAACCCGCACTTTTGATGTTACTTGGCGTATAATAATCTCTATATGTCTATTATGGATCTGTACCCCTTGGGATCGATAAACCTTTTGGATTTTATTAACCAAAGAGATACGACTTTGGGCTATGGTTAGCTCAGCTCCAATCAAGAATCCCCAAGGGACCCCAAGAATTCTTGGTATACGCTCATTCCAATCCTCAATTCTCCTTTCGAGATTCGGGGATAATGAATCAATTGAACGCGCTTCAAAGATTTGTTCCACTTTTGGAAGACCTTGCGTTATGTCACTAGATCTCGATTTTTCATATATAAACGTAACTAACCTATCTCCCTTGTAAAGGATTTCTCCATAATGACCATTAACAGTTGCTCCTGTAGTGGCCAAATAAGGTTTAGCTGCTCTTATAACAAAGGAATTCATATTTACAATGAAAATTTGACCGGATTTTTTTATGTGCGATTTAAATAGACATACATTTTCACAAATAAATTGTCCAAGGTGAATTATTGCCAATGTCTCTTCCCAAGAATCATGATGGACAAAGTGACAATTCAAAAGGAATGGATCCAACATTATGTTACTATCGAAATTAGAAATCCTTTTATTTTCATCTATTAAAGAGTATTTAAGTTCTTGAAGTACTTGGAAGGTTTGTTTTAAATTGTCAACGAACAAATATTTTTTTAACAGGATTTTATTATGCGTTAGTAAATAGTAAGATGAAGAAAAATGCGATATACTAGCTACAATAGCGCCTAAGGGCCCAAAAATTTCTCGAATAGGAATTCTAGGATTCCATTCTTTTATCGCATTGGGATGTTTTGAATTCTTGAATAAACCAATTCGAGAACAGTTGGATGCCGACAAAATCATCAAAGAGTGGTATTCTTTATTTCGATTCAACAAAGTGCCAATAGCTTCTGGATGTTGGCTAAGTGATTCAATCTTCGCCTTGGAATAAAAAGAATTGATATTGGCGCGATCTAACCTATTATGGGGAATCGGTCCTGCACTTGTCCTACCATACCTTTTTCGTGTATACGAAATAGTGGACTTGACTAACTCAATTCTTAGGAAATCGCGAATAAGATCATTTGCTCTTACCTCAACAAGGGAAGCACCAGCCTTTTCTTTTTCTTCTTGTTCCCAATTCACTACTAAGCAAGTTCTAACAAATTGACTATTTGTGTGATAAATTCTTTGAGTTAACTTGCTATTTTCATGAGAAATAAAATTGACAAGTCGAATTTGGAGATTATTTTCTTCTTGCAAGAGATCCTGCGGGAAAAGTGTTGCTAAATTTCTTCCTTCGTCCATTTCATATGCCACTGTAGGGCGAACGGAAACAAAATACTTTTCCTTGCTCTTGAGAATTTTTTTCCGTTGAACATAGACCCAATTTTTCCTTTTTTTTGATTCCTTAGAATCTTTTTTTTGTCTTTCTGGCGGTATCAAACAGCCACCTAATATCTTATCCGCCTCTTCAGGAAAATGAATATCTCCGGAAAATATTTTGAGTTCCGTATGGCTTTTTTTTCTCTTCACTCGGACCAGTCCGCCTAGTCGACTTCTTGTATTTTTTGTGAGTTGTGTATTCACTCCAATAATACTATTGTCAAGTATCTTTAGGGATGAAGATCTCGGCAAGATATGAAGTTCTTGAAGAATGAAAAAAAACCGATCTACTTCTTTTTGGTATTTTAGACTAAATTCTTTTGTTCCTCGATGCTCAATCAAACCCTCTTTTTTTAAGATGGAATCTTCCTCTGGGCTCTCGTATTCGTCCTCTGAATCTTCTTCTGAGTCTTCCTCTAAAGTACCATATTTTTCCTCTGCGCTTTCCCCGGGGCTGCCATATTCGTCTTCTGAGTCTTCCTCTAGAGTTCCATATTCGTCCTCTTGGGTCCTATATTTGCTCTCTGGGCTCCCATATTCCTCTTCTGAGTCTTTCTCTAAAGTCCTATATTCGTTCTCTGGGTTCCCATATTCGTTTTCTGGGCTCCCATATTCGTCTTCTAGGGTTTCATATTCGTATTCGTCTTCTAGGATTCCATATTTAGATTCTTCTAGGGTTTCATATTCATATTCGTCCTCTCGGGTCCTGTATTCGTCTTCTAGGGTCTCATATTCCTCTTCTGAGTCTTCCGCTCGAGTCCTATATTCTTCTTCTAGGGTCCTATATCTAAATTTAACAATTCCTGAACCCTTTTTATCTTTTCTGTATCGGGGATCGTCAAAATAAGCAAAAATAGTATTTCTACGTAAAACACCCATAAGGGGGATTTCAATCGAAATCCCAAAACAGGATATTAGTTCTTTCTCTTGTTCTTGATGATATTGTAATGGAATGACGAACCTATTTCTTCGCTTTTTCGCCAACAAATCTGAATTATCTTGAAAAATAGAAGGATAGATAAAATTCCAATGGCCATTGGACATGATTCGATCCGACGTTGAATAATCAAGAATTTCCCTATCTTTTTTACCATAAGTATTCATTTGATCTTGATCCTTGTGGAGTGAAAAAGACGCTATACTGGATCTGCACTATACTTACTGACAATATCCATAAATGGCTTGTTTTTGGTAATCGGCGAAGATTACCATATTGATATTCGGGCGCATGGTAAACATCAGTACTCCAGTGCATTTCGCCGTCTGATTCAGAATAAATATGCTTTTGTACCCTTTCTTTAAAATGTAAAGTGGACGTTCCGGCACGAATCTCCGCAATTACTTGTTCGGATTTTACATATTGATCATTTTGCACTAGAATCAAGCTTTTTGAGGGAATATTCACACTATATAGAATATCTTGACTCTGAATAGTTACATGCAAGTCTATATAACATAGAAAAGCAGGCTGCCCATGACGGGTACGTGTGGGGTGAACCAAATTCTCATTGAATTTTATTTTTCCATTCGAAGGGGATCGTACAAGGTCGGCAGTACCCCCTGTGAATACTCCGCCAGTATGAAAAGTTCTTAATGTTAGTTGAGTCCCTGGCTCCCCAATTGATTGACCTGCAATAATACCTACGGCTTCTCCCAATTCGACCAGATCACTATGAGTAGGACTCCGGCCATAGCATAATTGACAGATCCAAGAAGTGCTTCGGCAAGTAAAGGGGGTTCTAATATATATTGGTTGTGCTCGAAATGGTTGTGCTCGAAAGGCAGTTATGAATCGATTGACTAATCCAATTCCAATATCTTGATTTCGCGCGGCAATGCATCGTGAACCGATATATATATCGTCTGCTAATACACGACCAATTAGTGTTTGGACAAAAAGTTTTTCCGTCATCCCATTTTGAGGACTTACAGAAATACCTCGGATAGTACCACAATCTCTTCTACGCACAATAATATGTTGAACTACTTCAACAAGTCTACGTGTAAGATATCCAGCATCTGCTGTTCGCACAGCAGTATCTACAACCCCTTTGCGGGCTCCATAGCAGGAAATTATATATTCTGTCAAAGAAAGTCCCTCGCGTAAATTGCTTTGAATAGGTAAATCAATCATTTGTCCTTGAGGGTCCGACATTAATCCTCTCATACCTACTAATTGGTGTACTTGAGATGCATTTCCTCTGGCTCCTGAAAAAGACATTAGATAGACTGGATTAGAAGGATCCGTTATCCGAAAATTTGAATTCATTTCTTGTTTCAAATATTCACTTGTCGCATACCATATCTCAACAGATTGGCGTAATTTTTCTACCGCGTGTACAGCCCCATAATAATAGTGTTTCTCCAAAAGAAAACTCTGTTGTTCCGCGTCTTGGACTAACCATCCCTTAGAGGGTATTGTTAAAAGATCCTCGATTCCTAACGAAATCGATGTAGTAGTGGCTTGATGGAAGCCCAGAGTCTTTAGTTGATCCAGTATATGGGATGTATATCCCATTCCAAAATGATCTATTAATCTGCTAATAAGTCGTTTCATACCAGTTCCGTCTATCTCTTTATTATGAAAGACCAGATTGGCCCGTTCCGCCATACATAAGTACCCCCTTTTCGGCTGAGTAGGATTCGACAATTGCTGAGTAGGATTCGACAATGGGCCTGAGTCAGTGATTCGAAAATTTAATTAACTTAATTGCCTCAATCTCAATCTGGATTCGCGTGGCAAATAATGATGATACTAGGGAAATCGGAATGCCCCCCGAAAGGGGAGGGGCATCGCCGAATCTAACTTTCTTGTTTAGGTAGTGTATGAATAGGCCTGACTAAATCCTTGTATGGCTTCCTCTATTTCTCTATAAAAAGAAATATGACCAAGAGTGGTTCGAATGTATATCGAACGAATTTCTTTTTTTCTATTTCCCATTATTAGATAGTGGGCATAAATCTCATGATAAGTCCCCAAAGATTCATATTGAACTTCAATCGGAACTTCTCTTGACCCAATGACGCGTTGATCCAGGTTCCATCGTAGCCACAAGGGACTATCTAAACTGATTAGTTTTTGTCTATAAGCTCCCAGTGCATCATAAGAACTAGAAAAATGGGGTTCTTTATCTTTCCTATATTTAAAATTATTATTATTATTGTAATTTACTTTTAGATTTGGGTAGTTTCTGCAACTATTATATCTATTTGCACAAATACCTCGACGCTTTCCAATCGTTAATACATAAAGCCCGATAAGCATGTCTTGGGTTGGTACGCAAATAGGATCCCCAATAGCGGGAGATAAGAGATTCATATGAGAAAACATAAGTAAACGGGCTTCTGCCTGAGCTTCCAAGGATAAAGGTAGATGAACAGCCATTTGATCTCCATCAAAGTCCGCATTGAAACCCTTACACACTAATGGGTGTAAAGAAATAGTACGCCCCTCTACTAAAGTGGGTTGAAAGGCCTGTATGCCTAATCTATGCAGGGTAGGTGCTCTATTTAACAGTACAGGATGTCCCCGCATAACTTCTTGAAGTATTTCCCATACAATGGGTTCTTTTTCCCAAATTTTCCTTTTAGCAATCCTTACATTAGAAGTGGCGCGTTTCGTGATTAAATCGCGAATTACAAATAGCTGAAAAAGCTTTATTGCTATCTCTAGAGGTAATCCACATTGATGTAATGAAAGCGAAGGACCCACAACAATGACAGAACGCCCCGAGTAATCGACCCGTTTCCCAAGCAGAGTCTCGCGAAACCTTCCCTCTTTACCTTCAATTACATCTGAAAGTGATTTGTATACTTTATTGTGACCATCCCTCGTCGGTTGCCCGCGGGACCCACTATCAAGAAGTGTATCCACGGCTTCTTGTACCAATTTTTCCTGGCACATTACTAAATCTGCTGGCGCTAATTCACTTCTTTTTAATAGATAGGCAAGATTGTTGTTCCGACGGATAACTCTCTTATAAAGTTCATTAATGTCTGAAGTCACTACTTTATCTCCAGACCTATAAACAATAGGTCTCAATTCGGGAGGAAGAACCGGTAATAAGCACAAAACCATCCATTCTGGTTCTACATTTGTTTGAATAAAATGTTTCGCCAATTGCATGCGTCTAATCAAAAAAACTTTTCTTATTCGTCTTTTTCTATCTTCCCACTCATCTCCACTATACCCCTCGTCTTCTAATTCCTTCCATTCGACCAAAGAATTCTCTATAATAATTCGCAAATCCAAATCTGCTAATTGTTCTCTAATAGCACCTGCTCCTGTCGCAATTTCCCGATTTCGAAATGTTGCAAAGCCTGGGGTAGAAAAAAAGGGAGAAATGCTGTGGTTACAGGATGCAATTTCCTCTTCGAATAAACCTCGTAATCGTAAAAAAGTGGGTTTTTTAGTGCTGGGCCTAGCAAAAGAGAAATCGCCGTATACTAGGCCCTCCAACTTCTTAAGAGGTTTATCTAAAAGATTCGCGATATAACTAGGAAGACCTTTCAAATACCACACATGAGTCACGGGACATGCGAGTTTGATGTATCCCATTTGATATCTTCGTATCCGAGAATCCACAAATTCGACCCCGCATTTTTGGCAAAATCTTTCGTCTTCGTTTTCAGCTCCGCTCGCTCGAGAATTGCCACAAGCGCAAATCCCGCTTTTTATGGGTCCAAAGATTCTTTCGCAAAACAATCCATCTTTTTCTGGTTTATCGGTTTTATAATGAAAAGTAGAGGGCCTTGTGACTTCGCCAACGACTTCTCCATTAGGTAGGTTTTTGTTAGCCCAAGCCTTTATTTGTTGAGGGGAAACGAGTCCAATTTGAAGTTGTTGATGTTTATATTGGTCAATCATAAAATAGAAATAAGAAAAGAATTTATATTTATTCCGATCAAACTTCCTCCCTATTAACCTGGAAGTTCTTTTCAGATACAAGGAAATGATTCAGTTCTAGAGCCAAAGATCGTAGTTCTCGAACGAGCACTCGAAAAGATTCTGGAGGATCCTCATGATTAGGTATTCTTTTTCCCCAGATCGTAGCATTAAGTATTTCTTGGCGAGCTATAAGATGGTCAGATTTATAAGTAAGTATCTCTTGTAAAATATGAGCAACACCAAATCCTTCTAAAGCCCAAACTTCCATTTCTCCTACTCGTTGTCCCCCTTGCTTGGCTCTTCCTCTAACCGGTTGTTGTGTAACAAGTGAGTAGGGCCCAGTAGAACGCCCATGAATTTTCTCATCAACTTGATGAATTAATTTTAAGATATAGGACTTCCCTATTAGAACAGGTTGCTCAAAGGGGTCGCCTGTTCTTCCATCAAATATTCTGCTTTTTCCCGGGTACTCGGGTTCAAATACCCATGGATTTTTTGTTTCTTTACTGGCTTCATATAATTCTGAAAACACAAGTTTTCTTGAAGCCTCTTGCTCATATCTCTCATCAAAGGGTGCTATTCTATAATGTTTCTTTAGCAGATCCCCCGCTAATCCGAGCGAGCTTTCAAATATTTGTCCCACATTCATTCGGGAGGGTACTCCTAAGGGATTGAAGACCATATCAACGGGTGTTCCATCTTGCAAATAGGGCATATCTTGCCTAGGCAAAATTTTGGAAATGATCCCTTTATTCCCATGTCTTCCGGCTACTTTATCCCCAACTTTGATTTCACGTTTCTGTAAAATATATACACGAACCATTATGTCGAGCGGGTCCCTTTGGATCCATTTCACATCGATAACGCGCCCTCTTCCACCTATAGGTAATTTCAGAGAAGTTTCTTTTGAAGTGGAAACCTCAAGGCCAAATATGGCCCGTAATAATCCAGCTTCCGCGATATAAGATGATTCGCTCGCTATCTGAGGCGTTAATTTACCTACTAAAATATCACCAGTTTCTACCCAGGATCCCAACCTAACAACTCCATTTCTGTCCAAATTGCGGAGTAAATGTTCTTCTAGATGTGGTATTTCTTTAGTGATTTTTTCAGCGGAGCCCTGGCTTGTCGTATCCGTCTGAATTTCATATTTCCGGATGTGAAAAGAGGTATAAATATCTTCATATACCAAACGTTCGCTAATTAGTACTGCGTCTTCAAAATTGTAACCTTCCCATGGCATATAAGCTACTAATACGTTTTTTCCTAAAGCAAGTTCGCCCCCAATTGTAGCAGCTCCTTCTGCTAAAATTTGTCCTTTTTTAATGGATTTACCCCGTGGAACCCGGGGTTTTTGGTGCATACAAGTATTTTTGTTAGAGCGACGGTGGTTAACTAAAGGAATACTTATAGTCTTCCCACTACTTGATAAAAGTATCTTATGACTATCAGTAGAAATGATCTTTCCCTCGCGTTCGGCTATAATGGAAACCCTCGAATCTAGAGCTGTTTGGCGTTCCAATCCAGTTCCAACAATGCATTTCTCGGACCGAGAAAGCGGAACTGCTTGGCGCTGCATATTAGAACTCATTAAAGCCCGATTCGCATCATTGTGCTCAATAAAAGGAATGAGAGAACCCCCAATAGAAAAATATTGGAAAGGAAAAATACTTCTAACATGAATCTGTTCCCATGCAATAGTCAAGAATTCTTGACGGTATCTAGCCGGAACAACCTGTTCTTCCTGAATACCTTGATTCAAGGACAAAGAATTTCCTGCTGCTATCATATAATATTCATCTCTATTTGGTGATAGATAAACCACCTGTCTCTCTTTTTTTTCTTTTGCTTTCTCAGCAGATATTTCATAAAACGGACTCTCTATGGATCCCCACAAGTGATCAATTCTCGCATGAATTGTTAAGGATCCAGTAAGTCCAACATTGATTCCTTCAGACGTGTCAATTGGACAAATACGCCCATAGTGACTCGGATGAATATCTCGGCTCCGAAAACTTGCGGTTCTCCCCGTCAACCCTCCAGGACCTAAACAACTCACTTTTCGCCCATGAACAGTTTGTGTCAATGGATTCGTTTGATCAAAAACTTGAGATAACGGGTATGTGCCAAAAAAGGTCTCATAAGTAGTTATTAATAAAATTGAAGTTGAAGTTGGAGTTACCAAAGTTTGGGGAGTCGGTTTCGATTGACGTATGAATACTCTACGAATAGTTTTTTGAACTGCATGTTGTAAACGACCAAGAGCCAATCCGAATTGATCTTGTAACAGATCCGCAACCGAACGAATACGTTTATTTTTCAAGTGATTCATATCGTCATCGTCAAGTATACCCGTTCCAAATTTCATTCCAATCAAATGATCCGTAGCGGCCAATACATCTCGTGGTAACAAGAATGTATTGTTCTGAGGAATATCAAGATTAAGTCTCCGATTCATATTTCGTCGACCAATCCTTCCTAATTCACATTTTTGTTGAAAAAATTTCTTTTGTAATTCCTCGCATAAGGACTCCGAAAATACCAGGTCCCCACCTACACAAGCAAATTGTTGATAAAACTCCAAAATAGCTTTTTCTTTTGACTCAATCCTCTTCTTCTCTTTAGCATTCGGGAAAGACAAGAAAATTTCAGGGTAGGAAACATTATCCAGAATTTCTCTTAGATTCGAACCCATAGCTGATGATAGAACTAGAATAGATATCTTTTGTTTTCTACTCACGCGAGCCCATATCCTTTCTTTTTTATCAATTGCTAATTCCGATCTCCCCCCCCAATCTGATATTATAGTGCCAGTGTAGAGAAATTCCCTTATGATCTAATTCCGAGCGGTAGTAAATACCAGGACTTAGCAATATTTGATTGATCACAATTCGGTATATTCCATTTATAATAAAGGTTCCTAAGGAATTCATTATAGGAATGTTTCCGATAGAAATGGTTTGCTTTTGCACATCGAAACCAAAAATTAATCTCGCAGATACATATAATTCGGAAGAATAGGTGAGTGATTCATACACAGCATCTCTTTCTTTTATCGAGGGTTCTAGCAGTTGATATCCTTTCGCAAATAATTGAAATGCAATTTCGTGATCTGGATCTTTAATTGTTGGAAACTTGTCAAGTTCTTCTGCCAAGGCTTGATTAATGAACCTACAAAATCCCTCGAATTGGATCTGACTAAATCCGGGTATTGTGGACATTCCCTCGTTTCCATTCCGGAGCATCTTAATCTTAAGTTTCCTGTTTATCAAAGAAAAATTCCATTATCAGCTCACTCTTCATCAATCCCTATGGATCGATCTAGCAATCATGGAATCTATATTCTGTTTACTGAATCACATGAAATTCTAGGGAACTCCACATACGTATTTCATATATGTATTTCATACATATGAATAGAGACCATTTGGACGAAAGTTCGAGTTTGCCAGGGGTACAAATGAAATGAAAATGAATTGATAAAACATTCCTACAAAAAAAATTCTGCCACTTATACTTTATGTTATGATATTCTAATCAGATTGGATGGCAAAGATTTCTCATTTTATCTCCTTTCTATGAATGTAATAAAGCCGTAATATAATATACTAGAAAGTTTGACTTTACTTCGATTTAGAATAGCGTGCTTACTTTAATTTCTCAAAATAATTTGAGGGTTCTTTTTTATTTCGGATCGGAGTAGTATAATTGCTAGAAAATTCAGTATTTCATTGTGGAATTCTAAAATAAAGTAAGTCCCTTTTTTAAGTACATGCCAATCTAGTTATCCACCTCTCCCCATATCCATGCTTTTCTTTTATCGTAATTTCACTTGGGTACGCCAAGATAGTCAGGTTATACTCTATATCAGAGCAAATTTCCTTTTTTTATTCAAGATATTTAATTTAATACTTTGAAAAATTAAAGCATGATTCCCCATAGAGATATGTACATAAAGGGGATCTTTGGATAATAATGCTGTTCGGACCTAAAGTTTACCTATACACGGATTAAGCATAAAGCCATAATATTTTATTATGCCATTGAAGGGGGGGGAGATAATACCGATTTAAGAGTAGTTCACTACTGCAATAAAAAAAAGAGAATTCTAGTTAACGGTTCCAATTTATTCTGAATTTTGCAGCCTGTGAATAGAAATCCACTTTTTCTTCTTTTTCATCTCAATAGAAAGAAATGGGAAGTTTTATTGTGTTAACAATGTATGTTTTAAGATAGAATCTATCGAGGAGAATAATAGAAACTGGATCAAAAAAAGCAGGAATAGATTTTTTGAAAAAGATTGGAAAAAAGTAAGTAGAATTATATTCAAAATAAAAGGGGCTTTTCGTAAGAAAACGTGGATGAATACTTGCTGTTTTCTAGATTTTTGATCGGATTTTTTGGCGGCATGGCCAAGCGGTAAGGCAGGGGACTGCAAATCCTTTATCCCCAGTTCAAATCTGGGTGCCGCCTGATCAATAAAATACTTAGGTTTTTTTTATAGTGCTGATCGAATTCGATAAATTTTTACTTCGCATAAGTTCGGGCAAGAGAGTAACTGGGCCTGCCGATACTGGGTTTAGAGAAACCATACCATAGTTCTATCCTCAAACTAGGGTTAGGGTTTGTTTTGACGGTAGTGGCCAAAATGGTTATCAATAGGGGTGAGGTAGTGTTTCCTTATTCTTTTATTATATGAATTTGAATTGGTTCTTAATTGAGATTCGATTTGATAATTTTAAAATACGAGGATAAGATGTCAGAAATCTTGGTATCCAAAGAAAGGTCCCTAAGGGGCATTCTTTTTTTTTTTCAATCTAAGATTCAAGAAGGGACTCCACGAAAGAATATCAAGACTTACTAATTATTATACATTTTTTTATCGTACATCTTATGTTACCTACATACACTAAAGTAAGGACTACTTAATTCTAACGAGAATCAGATTAAATAGGTCGATCAAAAATCAATTTAGGAGTTGTATTATGGATAAAATCTCTTCATTCTTTCATAGAATGATACAAAGCAAGGCTGCAGGGTTTAGGTCAAAAATAAACATTAGGTAAGGTAGGTATCCAATAAATATTTATCTATCGATAATTTTATGGTATATTCGGGCGTCCTTTGCTTAAAAAAAAAAAAAAGAGTAACAAAAGGAATAAAAAATCTTCCTATTCCCGCTTCTTCTATTCAGGACATCATTCCCGTACTCTTTCTTTTTTAAGGAAAAAAGGGCTATAGTATCTCGTATTTTTAATGCTCTCTAATTCTACCAGAATTCCTATAAGAATTTGTTAGGAGTAAATTCCTTGAACTGATTGATCCATGGCCTTAGGGCGGAATCCCTTTTTGACTCTGTACCCTTGATTCCACTATGATTATTGATCAATAGTAGAATAATCCCTTCATAGAAATAGGAGACATAATTTAGATGGATATAGTAAGTCTCGCTTGGGCTGCTTTAATGGTAGTCTTTACATTTTCTCTTTCACTAGTAGTATGGGGAAGGAGTGGACTCTAGGGATACTACTAATTGATTAAGTAATCAAATTGTTGTATCAATTCTTTTCTTTAATGGATCATTTTGCATTAATCATTTTGTCAAACGTTATTCTTTAATCTTTTTCTTTAGTTTTGTTTCACTCCTGTAAGAAACTCTTGTATTGTAAGTTGTAATGTAAGAAAGAGCCATTATACCAATTCAGAATTTCTACTAGAAATGACGAATGGTTAAAAAAAGTTCTATACATAAGAAAATTAGACTTTCTTCCACGGAACTATTCACGGCATATCACACATTTTCCATTTCCTTTTACTTTTTACTATAGTCTATTCTTCATATTATTTTTCTTTCCTTCCATGGATTCTTTGGTCAAGAATTGTCTTAGATTTTTTTATTTTGACCTGATTGAAATTAAGTGGATGCAATGAAAAAAGAAATTGAATTAGACTACTTAACTATTTCAATCTACTAATCTATTCTATGTAGATTCAAAGATAATATAATAGAAAGAATCTAAAGTGTCGTAGAAAAAACTATATGTAGTTCTTTCTACCACACTTTAAGATTCCAACCAGATCCTTTCATTTAAGACTTGGATTTTTTTTATTTAATCCCTTTTTAATTTCTTCAATGATTAATTGGAATTCCAATTAATTATTTTGGCTGACTGTTTTTACATAAATAATAAGTAAAAAAGAAGTAGGAACTAGAATGAACAGTGCAGTAGCAATAAATGCGAGAATATTGACTTCCATAACCTCTTTATTTTTTATTTTCACAATAACTCGGGATGTAATCCCATGGAGAGGAAAAAGGGGTATCTTGTAAATTCAAGGGTAGGGCTTGCATTCTGATAATACTGAATCAATTCAATATTATGAATATCGGATCTATCAAATCAATTCATGGATGAGAGTTATATTTCACGGATGAGAGTTATATAGTATAACATAGGAAGATCCTCTATCCACACTAAGACCAAAATGGGTTTTTTGATTGGATTAGGAATTCCCTCTTTTTTAATCCTTTTCTACTTTTTCTTTTCTATATCTCTAACCCACGAGCTTTCTTAATCTTATACTTTCTTAATCTTATACAATTTCCCTTCCTTTTTCTTATAGTTATACATACAATTATGTATGTATTATATGACCAACTTTCACTTTCTATGGGTCACATAGACATCCAAATAAGCAGTAGAAGTGAGATGGGGAAAAGAGGTCTGAAATAAAAAGGGAATACGATTTATGTATGGATTCCGGTAAAATACCGGTACTCTATTCCATAAGAGTGGAATAGGAAATTAAGATGAGGATGGTATCATCATAAAGAAAGATAGAGTAATATAATATCCTAAATTCTACTAATCCACATATCGTATGTGTGTCTTTCTTTATCGATTGGGAGTAGTGAAAAAAAAATTCCTATATGCCCTCCCTCCCTCTTTAATGAGAGATGCAAAATAAAAAAGTGAAGTAAGGGTGCCCTGTGGGTATTTGATCTTGCTCCCTGCCCCTTTTTTTCATGGAAAAAGGAAATATCAATTTCTCCATTCATTGAACCCTAGTTCGGGACTGACGGGGCTCGAACCCGCAGCTTCCGCCTTGACAGGGCGGTGCTCTGACCAATTGAACTACAATCCCCGCGGGGTGTATGGCATACCCATTCTTAAATAGAACCATAAGAAGATTCGATTCGTCTTTCGTACTCTAAGAAATAGACGAATCATATACTACATACCCACATATTATATTATACGTGGGTATAGTGAGAGTGACATAACTAGTATGTCGTGATTTTTTATCACTAAAAATGGATAATAATCCAGCCTTCAATAAGAAAAACTCTTTTGTTTGTAAGAAAGGAATGAGAGAGATATGGATTAGAAAAAAAAATTTCCCTTTTTTCTTTATCTTTTATTTCTATAGATCAGACATTTTATTTTATGGAAGAAAAACAAAAGGATTTAGTTCATACTCACGAAGCCCTAGATTTTTGGTTTGGGCCGAGCTGGATTTGAACCAGCGTAGACATTGTCAACGAATTTACAGTCCGTCCCCATTAACCACTCGGGCATCGACCCAGGAAGAATTTATTCTAGGGTTTTTGCTAATCTATGATTAACCTCCTTTCATAATACTCCCTACCCCCAGGGGAAGTCGAATCCCCGCTGCCTCCTTGAAAGAGAGATGTCCTGAACCACTAGACGATAGGGGCATCACTAGACGATAGGGCCATATACAACCGCTCGTGATTATACTATAATCATAGTATGAGCAGTTTTTTGGAATTGTCAATATACTCGAAAAGTATAAATAGATCCAAAGCAAAGAGTTTTTCCAACTTTTCTGTTATGTTTTCATCTAGGATTTTTTTTAGTTGATCGTTATAGATTAATTCTCCGTGCTTCATTTAGTGTTCATACCAAAAATGCATCCATCCCGCACTAAGTCATAAAATTCTCTAAAAATATAGAGAAAGTTTCAAAAACAAAGAAAAAAAGTGAATCAATTTAGTAGAAAAGTACTCTATCAGATTCGAACCAACGACTTACGTCTTAGCACGAGATTACTCTACCACTAATTTAAAAAGCCCTTTATCGGATTTGAACCGATGACTTATGCCTTACCATGGCATTACTCTACCACTGAGTTAAAAGGGCTTTTTATTTAATTCAAAAATTAGCCACTTGGATTTCCCATTATGGGTCTACTGCATAATGTACATATTATATATATAATATATAGAGATAGAGAGAGAGACATTATGTAGAGATTGTATATGTATATATCGATATCTTGAGAGCTCAAAATAAAATTAATAAAAAAAAACATACCCTACATAACATATCCAACTCTTCTTGGTTCAGGGTTTTCCGTTTCCGAAGACTAGTAAAATAGGCGGATTCTGGAACCCCAAGGATTCAACGGTATATGGATATGGAAAATATAAGATTTCCGATCCTAGCGGGAAAAGGCGGGGAACAGATACCCAATAGGATATAGGATCCTTGGGAGGAACTTTTGGTAATGGCCTTGATCCTCTATGCTATTTTTTATGTGTTCTTAGTTCTATTGAACTTTTTGCATTCTTTTAAACAAGAATCTAATAAACTAGAATTGAGTCAGTGGAAAAAAGGAGAGAGAGGAAAGTGTTAAATGGAGAGAGTCGACTAATCAGAGACTTTTAGGATCTTCTTTACATCAGGTAAATCTGTCGGCCCTGTCCGTTTTTTTCTTTAAGTTACGACTCTTTGCTGCTTACTTCTATCAAGCCATAGGGAAAGTCTATGATGAATTTGGAAAACTCATCTCACTCTTACTCTATGGCTCGGACTTAATGGGGGAAGAAAACATCTTCCATAATTTCTTTTTTGTTCAATTCTGGACAAAAAAGAAAAGGAAAAAAGGAATTTATAGGGACAGTGTTACCCCCTATATCCCCTAGTTTATATTGTAGGAATAATAAAACAATTTAGCAGTCTGACACACTTACGTCCTTGCAAAGTAAATAATTATTATTGTAGTCGTAACCGTAGAATAGGATCCTAATCAAAATAAATACATTTGGTTCAGGCGCTATTAGCATGGTAAGAAAAGATTTTTTTTACAGACCAGAGGGGCTATCTAAATCCTAAAGTAAAGGCGAGCGATCGAAGTAGAAGTACCAACGGCTCAGTGTCATGAACCTTCTCCATCTGATTCAATAAGGGGGAATTAGCCTTCTTGTCAAATGGCTATCCTTGACAAAGGGTACCATTTATACCATAATCTACAATGTAGCGGGTATAGTTTAGTGGTAAAAGTGTGATTCGTTCTATTAATAACTGAATTTGAAATGATATACTTAAGGCATCCTTAAGTTTTTTATTTTTATATTCCGATGAAAACTTTAGTTCTTATAAAGGATTAAATCCTTTTCCTCTCAATAAGCATATTGAGGAAGAATATACATTCTGGCGATTTGTATCCAAAGACTAATTTAAATTGCATCCAAAATAAAAATAGGATTATGAGTACAGAGTCGCGAAGCATAATTTTGCATTGGATTAAGTATTCCAATTTTGAAAATATGAGTAAAGGATCTATGGATGAAGATACAAAAAAGTTGATTTCCAATCGTAACTAAATCTTCTTAAAATAAGGAATAAGGAAGCCAAATAGCTAAAAAACGATAGTTTTGGTTTACTAGAACCATCCGCATATTGTTTCAGCTCGGTGGAAACCCAATTCTTTTCCTCAGGATCTCTTGAATGAAATTAGGGAACGAAGTAAGTAGATTAGATGAATTTAGATAGAATTTCTATCTCCTACTCTATAAGGATCATCTAGAAAGCGGAGAGCTTTGGTTCCATTCAAATAGAAAAGCTGACATAGATGTTAAGTGGTGAGAATATCCATAAAGGAGCCGAATGAAATCAAAATTTCATGTTCGGTTTTGAATTAGAGACGTTAAAAATAATCAACCAACGTCGACTATAACCCCTAGCCTTCCAAGCTAACGATGCGGGTTCGATTCCCGCTACCCGCTCCATTCTGTATAAAAGGAGTATTCTATTTGTCTAGACATGTTAGAGGCTTGTATTCAAGCCTTTTTTGTCCACCAGTTTCTGGTACTCCAGAGCGGAGTAGAGCAGTTTGGTAGCTCACGAGGCTCATAACCTTGAGGTCACGGGTTCGATTCCCGTCTCCGCACTTAGCAGTCTGTATAAAAGGACTATTCTATTTCTCTAGATATGTATGGTAGAGGGGCGTATCCAACCCTTTTTTATTCATTAGTTCCCGGCCCTAGAGGGCAAAATTGAGCAGTTTGCGAAGTCACTTGCCTTCAAAAAAAGAAGGCGCAAGGCCTCTCCCTACCCTGCAGAAAATAAAAATGAAACGAAAGGGACAGTCTACCTCTCCCTTCCCTTTAAAAAAAGTTTGCCCGTTGTTTGTCTCAGTTAATACCCAATTTTTGGAGCTCTGTTGGCGAGTTCTATTTCTGCCTCTGGAGCGCCCTCTTTTTTTGAGTGGGATGCAAAGGAAGGGTAAGATAGTAAGGGATACGGCACTAGACTAACACCTAATTAATACTTAATTTAATATAAGTAGTTAAACAGTTAACTAGACTAAACTTTTTATCATAGTACTTTGATAAATTAAGCGGGCGAGCGGCGGGAATCGAACCCGTATCTTCTCCTTGGCAAGGAGATATTTTACCATTGAACTACGCTCGCTACGGTATATATTTTATAGCGTATATCCGCCTGGGTCGACCTTCTATGTCTGGGTCGACCGTTTCATTTCATTTTCTATTATATTAGAGTTTTCCTTTTTTTATTATCTGTCAATGAATATTCTAATGGGAATGGAATTTCATAATACTGAAAGAGAAGAGCTAGCAATTCGGAACGCAAATTGCGTTTTAATACGTCTCACTATTCTAATTTTTTAGAAGAAATGGCCTTTATTATTTCTTTTTTATGGGGTTAATAAATATTAACCAAATTTCATTTAAGAAATGAGAGAATTCAGAATAGCTACGAGAAAGACTAGTCCAATCCATAATGATGTACCGGAAAATACAACATTTTTATTATTTGACCAACCATCAGGAGAAGCAAATACAAGGGGTACACTAATTACTAAGACTGAGGAAGTCGCAATTAATGCAAAAACAGCTAATTGGAAAGCAATAGTCATATTTCTAATCCTCCAAGCTACCATCAAATAAAGTTGACTACATATTTGATCCCTCACTTAAACCAAAATTGTAAAAAAATACAAGAAGTAGGAGGGGTTTAATCATGAATCCATTGATTCTTCTCTTTAATTCAAATTTATTACTTAAACCGCTTTTTTATTTGGATATGGGGGTGAGAAGAGATTATTTACTCTTTATTTCACAAGCGGGTATAGCGGATCCTGTATCCGTGTATACAGTATACAGAGATATATCGAAAAGGAACTTGTATCTGATATCTTTCTAGAGGCTAATAAATCTTTTTATTTTTTATATGGCTATGTTCTATTTGTAGGAGTAAAATAAGGATTAGGCTGTGGAGAGATGGCTGAGTGGTTGATAGCTCCGGTCTTGAAAACCGGTATAGTTCTAGGAACTATCGAGGGTTCGAATCCCTCTCTCTCCTTTTGCTTATTGAATACGTTTGTTTCTTTCATTTTTATTTATTTTTTTTTTCTGTCCCTTATCTTTCTTTCATAAAAAGGAATGAATGGCTCGGCTAGATGGAATAACCGAGCCAGAACAGAAAAAAAGTAGAACAGGTATAAATAAGAAAATCTTAGTTAAGAGGGTTCATGTAAAGAACAGGTTCCAAATCACGATCGATTCCCTTTTCAAAACCTGCTGCAGCAGCTCGGGCTCTTCCTGCATGCCATAAATGGCCCACAAAAAAGAAGAATCCTAGAACAAAATGAGAAGTTGATAACCAACTTCTAGGAGAGACATAATTAACTGCATTGATCTCGGTAGCTACGCCACCCACGGAATTTAAAGAGCCTAAAGGAGCGTGGGTCATATATTCTGCTGAGCGTCGTTCTTGCCAAGGTTGTATGTCTTTTTTCAACCTACTCAAGTCCAAACCGTTGGGGCCCCTTAGAGGTTCTAACCATGGAGCACGAAGGTCCCAAAAACGCATAGTTTCCCCTCCAAAGATAACCTCCCCAGTTGGGGAACGCATTAGATATTTACCTAAACCTGTGGGTCCTTGAGCGGATCCCACATTAGCTCCAAGACGCTGGTCTCTAACTAGAAAAGTAAATGCTTGAGCTTGAGAAGCTTCTGGCCCGGTGGGTCCATAAAACTCACTCGGATAAGCTGTATTATTGAACCATACAAAACAACAAGCGATAAAACCAAAGACAGATAAAGCAGCTAAACTATAAGACAAGTAAGCTTCTCCAGACCATACAAATGCACGGCGAGCCCATGCGAAGGGTTTGGTTAAAATATGCCAAATTCCGCCAAATACACAAATAAAACCCAACCATACATGCCCACCAATTATATCTTCTAAATCATCTACACTAACAATCCACCCTTCTCCACCAAAAGGAGATTTTAGTAAATAACCAAATATAACACTGGGACTAAGGGTCAAATTGGTAATTTTTCTTACATCTCCCCCCCCAGGGGCCCAGGTATCATATACACCGCCAAAATAAAGAGCCTTGAGTACTAGAAGAAAAGCACCTAGACCTAACAAAATTAAGTGAATACCCAAAATTGTAGTCATTTTATTTCTATCTTTCCAGACATAACCAAAGAATGGAAAAGATTCCTCAAGAGTCTCGGGTCCCAGAAGCGCGTGATAAATGCCACCGAAGCCTAAGACTGCGGAGGAAATTAGGTGAAGTACGCCAGATACAAAGTACGGAAAAGTATCTAGAACTTCCCCCCCTGGCCCTACTCCCCAACCTAGAGTAGCTAAGTGTGGAAGTAAAATCAACCCTTGTTCATACATGGGCTTTTCTGGTACGAAATGGGCCACTTCAAATAGGTTCATTGCTCCGGCCCAGAATACGATTAATCCGGCATGAGCTACATGAGCTCCAAGCAGTTTACCGGACAAATTGATAAGTCTGGCATTCCCAGCCCACCAAGCAAAGCCGGTGGTTTCTTGGTCACGACCAGCTAAAACGAAAGTTCCATTAAAGAGCGTTTCCACGTGGTAGAACCTCCTCAGGGAATATAAGATTTTCATGAGGCTGATCCTGAGCTGCCATCCACGCACGAATACCCTCGTTTAAAAGAATATTTTTGGTGTAGAAAGTCTCAAATTCAGGATCTTCCGCTGCACGGATTTCCTGGGAAACAAAGTCATAGGCACGTAAGTTCAGAGCCAAGCCAACTACGCCAATAGCACTCATCCATAAACCGGTGACGGGTACAAATAGCATAAAGAAATGTAACCAACGTTTATTGGAAAAAGCAACACCAAAGATTTGGGACCAAAAGCGGTTAGCAGTGACCATTGAATAAGTTTCTTCAGCTTGAGTTGGGTTAAAAGCACGGAAGGTATTTGCACCATCACCGTCCTCAAATAGAGTGTTTTCTACGGTCGCTCCATGAATAGCGCATAGCAGAGCCGCACCTAATACTCCGGCAACTCCCATCATATGAAATGGGTTCAACGTCCAATTATGAAATCCTTGGAAGAAAAGGATGAATCGAAATATCGCTGCTACGCCAAAACTCGGCGCAAAGAACCAACCAGATTGCCCCAGTGGATAAATAAGGAATACAGAAACAAAAACAGCAATTGGACCAGAGAATGAGATTGCATTATAAGGCCGCAATTGAACAGACCGAGCAAGTTCAAATTGGCGTAACATGAAACCTATTAGTGCAAAAGCCCCGTGGAGAGCTACAAAAGTCCATAGACCGCCTAATTGACACCAACGAGTAAAATCTCCTTGTGCTTCGGGCCCCCATAGTAGCAACAAAGAGTGTGCTAAACTATTGGCAGGGGTAGAAACTGCTGCGGTTAAGAAATTACAACCTTCCAAATAGGAACTAGCCAATCCATGGGTATACCAAGAAGTTACAAAAGTTGTCCCTGTAAACCAACCCCCTAAAGCGAAATAAGCACAAGGAAAGAGCAATAGGCCAGACCATCCTACAAAAACGAAACGGTCCCTTCGTAACCAGTCATCCATAGTATCAAATAGATCATTTTCTTCTTTAGGAATTCTACCAAGGGCTATAGTCATAGTGATCCTCCTATTCAATTACTTCAACCATTTCCGAGCACCTCATATCACTTTCCAAGGCATATGATAGTTTTATTATCTGTGGACGATTTCTTTCTCGTTCAATGCCCTTTTTCAATGGTCTCGAAGAGAGAAATTTCCCATTTTTATCTATGGAGTCACAGTCACAACCGAGGTCGTGGTAAATCCATGAATTTGATTCGATTTGTTTTTCTTATACTATTTATTTGTTTTTCTTATACTATAGAAATAGAAATAAATTGTTTTTCTTATACTATAGAAAGAAATAAACCTTTGAATTCAGCATTATTCCAAGACTCCTATTTCAAAGTCTATCTTTTAAGGGAAAAATGCAAATAAAAGTAACCCTTCTTTTCCCATTCCCTCTCTATTGCATGGGTGGAAGAACTAAAATAATAGAGGATTCTGAAAAAAAAAAATGGACCTTCGAAATCCAATTTTATGTGTAGCGCAAAGGAGTTGCGATTTCTTCTTATTCCTATAGAACATCTAGTAACAAGAATATGAAATCGTAAATAGCGAAAAATTCTTGTCTTGCGCGGTCTAAGTCTAAGGAAATAAAAAAATTCGCTTATACAATTTCATCTACATCGAATTTATATATCAGAATAGCGGATAGAGGCATCATTAAAGGAGTCAGGTCTACTTACTTTATGCTTCTTTCCAATTTTATGGTGGATTTGATAAGAACCCTTTTTGCTTTCTTGATAAATAATCGACAAAAAAAGCGTTTTTTTTTATATAACCTGCTTGTTTTATTATAATTATAACAAGTCCTATATGGAAATGCCCGCTAAAGAGAAAATCTATTTGATTGTCTCTCGGCCAATATCGATTTTTAGAAAGAAAAAACAAGAATTTTCTTCTTTTTTTATTAACATTAAGAAAAAAGAATATAATTAAAATGGAATTGGCAATATAATTTTTATAGACTTTTGAAAGAAAAAAAAGGGGTTTTTTGCAACCGTTATTTCTTATTTCTTGCCTATATCATATCACGGAAACCTTTCGCTTTGGAACGTGGAGAGATGGCTGAGTGGACTAAAGCGGCGGATTGCTAATCCGTTGTACAATTTTTTTGTACCGAGGGTTCGAATCCCTCTCTTTCCGCTCCCTTGGATCATTTGGGACTTTCGAATTGGAAAGAATTCTGACCCCCGGATTTTCTCATAGATAAATGTACGAAACAAATCCAATAAGAAAAAAAAAAACTGAATTTTTACTCCTCGCGTCCAGGATTCCGTCCTGGGTCATTAGATAAGAATCCAAAGATAAAG